>NW_027115140.1:60565-64807 GCF_000696795.3 Halyomorpha halys
AACAGAACCTTCATTAAATATTTCATAAAAAACAAACACAAAACGGTTCTTGATTGATCTTACGAAGAATGAGACAAGAATTGGAGAGAAATGACTGATCTAAGACAGATAGTAATACCTATTTCTCTAAAGTTCGTCAGATAGTTATTTTAACTAGAAAAAACATGGATGACACTGCTGAATTTTTTGTCATGACAACGTTCCATCCTAACTTAACGAATATCTACACACAATCTAATATTAATACCAGTGATAATCGTTACCTTCACCCACCGATCAGCGCGAGTGTCGTAAGTCTCGATGTAGTTGGTCGGGGAGCCTCCACTCCA
Source organism: Halyomorpha halys (assembly GCF_000696795.3). Taxonomy (NCBI): domain Eukaryota; kingdom Metazoa; phylum Arthropoda; class Insecta; order Hemiptera; family Pentatomidae; genus Halyomorpha; species Halyomorpha halys. Next base: position 60,895 of record NW_027115140.1, read on the forward strand.
CCCCCCGATGGCGAACAGTATCTCATGAGGGACGCGAGGCCGTGCGATCTCCGGAGTGGTTACCTCGCCCTGCCGCTGTGTGATCATCTCCAAGTCGTAGAGGAAGCGAAGTGTGTCGATTATTATTGGGCGGCACGCTTCGTTCCCGACGACGTAGGGATGTTCCTTCACCTTTGTAAAAGATCGTTCAGTATTAATTTACAAACTATAGGCTATCCTCTTTACTAATAATACTTCCTTATGCTGTATATTCATGATTTATTTTGTGCTGTTAGCGAACATATCCAAAGAAACACAATCTAAATATTTGGCTCACCTCAACGCCGAGCAACAACCTAATGTATTGTAAAGCTATAGCACTTGTTTAGTTGAAAAATTCATATTTATAAAACGTAATCACACTCTAAATTGGCGAACAAAAACATGAAATTGAATTCATAAATATTAAAAAACTATGAATCAGAATCTGATTTTAAATCGGCATTCATTTCGTTAGTTGCCTTCTGTTTTAGTCCTAATAATTTTCACAAAAATTGCTAATCGTAAGTTACAATATTATTACTACAAGAGCCCAAGAGGAGGAAAAAAGAAAGTATTTCACCCCAATTTTTTATTACTTTTATGAAAACTATGTATAATTACTAGTCAAAATTGATGAGTATGCCAACTATAGAAAATAAAAAATGGTGGCAGTTTCTAAAACGTTAAAAAATATCAATTTTCCATACGGAGCTCTATATCTTTAAAACTACAAACAACTCTAGAAAAACTAAGAGAACATCATTTAAAGTAGAGCTATTTACGTTCAATAGTTCTGAAGATATATTTTTTTAAATAGCAACATTTCATAAAAATGTACTGAAAAATCAGTAGTTAGTGTTGCGAATATTTTGTATATCAGTATTTGGCGAAATATTTATCTCAAAAACCATTCGACGTAAAGATGTCTATTAGTACTCACATTAAAGCTAGTTTAAGGGACTATAATGTAGGTTTCGACGTTTATTTTCGTAGATATAGTAGTTTTCATGATATTTGCTAAAATAAATTAATTTATAGTTGCTCGGACATCATCTCATGTGCAAAATTTATGTTCATATGCGAATATTATAAAAAACTGTCGAAGATAAAACTACTGCCATAAACTACTTTATAGTAAAGTTAATTGCCTTTATTTCGAGTGCTAATATAAAAATTAATTAATATAAAATATCATAAAAAGTACTACTCCTACGAAGATAAACGTCATAAACTACTGTATAGGATATTAAACTAGCTTTAATTCTTGTGCTAATAGACACTAACTACTGATTTCGCAGTATATTTTTTATGAAATGTTGTCTTTTAAAAATCTATATCTCGAGAACTGTTGAACATAAATTCTATTAGGGATCATATTTTAGAGAATTTACTCTACTTTAAATTGTGTTCTCTTAATTTTTTTTTTAGTGCTGTTTGTAGTTTTAAAGATACAGAGTTTTGAAATTCCAGCCATTTTTTATTCCCCCTAACTATACTTGGAAGACTCGTCAAGTTAAGCTATCAATTATACATATTTTTCATTAAACTAATAAAAATTTGGGTGAAATAATTGTTGTTTTTTTTTCACCCCGGCTCTTATATTATAATATTCAGTGGTTGTGGCTACATGTCAGATGTGAATGACGAATTCCTTTAAATGGCACGATTGCTGTGTTTTATTTAATCACAGCACATTATTTGATTTATTTATATTAGTGTGTATTTATTCACTATGTGATTTTATACATGAAACTCTCAATTAAATTATGATAATTCAGACGTAAAAGAAACAAAAAGTAGATGTGCATTTTCTAGAACGAAAATTCAACTGTACATACTAAATAGGAGATTATACCTCATTTGATGCGCCTGGAAGAAGAAAAGTAAATTCAAAAAATATGGGAATTATAAGATAACAAATGTTTTACCGGGATCATAGAGCAAGGGATATAAAGGCGATCCTTACAATAAACTCCTGGTGCATGGCAGAGTTGGAACAAATCACCGACTGCCTTCAGTTTTAGCTAAGATCACATATGTGAACATCCCCAGTAACCTCAACGTGAACCTGAGCTCCAAGTGCATGGTCAACTCTTTTGGCTTCAATTTCCTGTGGTATGCCAAACCCCGGCCCAAAATAGGAGAGAGTGGTGGAAGGTCAGGTTCTTGCGGTACAATAGCGCCAAAATATATAGATCAACCCCCATGGGTATTATTGGGTATACCCACCTTCAAATCCGTAACTGTAGGCGATATTTGCGTTATGTGGGTTATCAAAAATTGTATTATGTAACTTACAATACTATTTAGTTTGTATTTCAATACAAGAATATTTGTTTACATGTTCTAAGAAGAATTGTGTATCCATGAGGCCGAGCCTTATCTGGCCCATCAAAACCACAATGTGCTTCTTCCTCTTCTCTGCATCGTAGTTGATCCAGCGAAGAACGAATTCCCAAACGAGCTCCTCGCTCTTGACGTTGAGCTCGTCGGAACCAATTATATCCCTTATCTCTTCCACGTCCAATTCCAGGATTTCCAAGGACTGTTGGGACACTTTTACAAAGTTTCTCATTACATAAGTGAAAGCTTCTTTTTCCAAATCAGTGCAAAAGTGGTCTCTGAAATAAATAATTTTGTAATTAGACTTAAAAAATCATCTTATTATTATTTTTACTCTTAAGCAATGAAGTAACAACGAAATGTTTCTAATCCTTTGTTGAGAATATATTCCTTAGTATCATACAAACGTTTAATAATTAGTCGATGTTCCGGGTCAGTAGAGTTAGGTGTGAGGGAGACCGGAAGAATTTTCCTTCCTTAAACCGTAACCCCTCAGTATGTTTTCCCAAGTTTGGACCCTATTTCATAATAAAGTCTAACGTTTCGATTCTTGTTGTTTTTTACTTTTGTTTTTGTTCTTTTTTTGTTATATATATAATATTGTGTTACACTTATTTACATTACGCTTACTCCTATAACATCACTAATAATCGCCCATTATGATACAATAAGCATTTTATAGCTTTTATACTTTTATTTATGGACTTACACCATTAGCTTTCATTATCAAACAGACCTCAATAATGTAACAAGTTGTGACTATTCAGTTCACCAGGTTCTGTGTTTCTAACATTATAATGATAAATATTTATCATATGGATATAACAATATAATTTAATATTGGTGTATGTGTGAGAGCGCGGTGGCCGCGAGGTAAAGAGCGTGGCCACTAACTCTAAGGACCCGAGTTCGAATCCTGTTGGGCAGAAAATTGTTTTCTGTTACACTGTAGTTGTGAGTCAACTCCTGTGGTTTCTGGAGCCCTCCTGGGGTTCACCAAGCCTCTTAAATCGGGTTACCCTTAATTGGGTAAAGATATGGCGGTTGAGCGTGATTCTGACCATATCATCTCCTTGCACAGCCGTTGGTCTAGTATTTTTTTATTTGGCCTTTTAACTTACCTGTTGCAAATTTCGACACTTAAAAATAATAATTGTATGTTCTAATCAAACATATATCCATAATATCCCTATTTAAACTGAAAAAAAAATTGTAATTTTTTCATAATTTTAATTTTGTTTTCCAATATTTTTCACATTTTTTTACAATTTTTACCTGTGCAATATTACATTTTTTCTTATTTTATTACCATCTCCTATCTACTTAATTTATTGTTATACAATTTGCTAGTTTATTTTATATATGTATAGTTTTTCTCTAAATTACGATTGTTTTATGGCTTTTTGTTTTCATCTCTGATGAAGGCCTAAAATTCAAGCCAAAATGTCAGGACAAATAATAAGTTTTACCTATTTAGGTTTATCATTACTCGTCGCATCCCGACTATCTTCTCCTTGTATTAATTTTATTCACCATTCTGTTCAGTACT
>NW_027115140.1:64857-66668 GCF_000696795.3 Halyomorpha halys
TTAATAAAGTTCGTAAATTGCAGTCATTTTTTATTATATTCTATTGACAGTTGAAAATAAGTTTAAGTACGATGTATAACATATTTTGATTTTTATTTGAATAGATGTTATAAATACTAAGTCACTCCCTTGTTCAGGCAGTAAGACAATAATTTTCTCTAATATAATTTTATGGAGATAATTATTACCTCGAATACATCAAAATTCCGATGCAGTTTTCAGGATTGAGTTGGGACTTGAGATAGTCGCAACAGAGCTGGAGAACCCCCAGTATGGACAGGTAGTCTGCTGCTGACAGTAACCTTGTCACGTTGTTCATCGTGATGCTGATCTTACGGAGGTAGACATACTCCAAGAGGGAGTGCATGATGTCCTTCGTGATCCCCGGCAGGATTATGTCTCGCTTCTCCTTCGAATGGAGCGTTGTGGTAAAAAGTGATCTGAAACAAGTCCAATGATAGTTGAATCTTTGGGACAATTAACGAAAACAATACTGCTGCCTCCATTCCATCAGAAAGAACTATAATTGACTCTTGAGAGGTCAATCGGAATGACAGTACAACCAAAATTTATAGCTGTATTATTAAAAATGAGCGGAATTATTTTTGTAAATTTTCCAAGTCTATATTAATAGAACAACTGTGTTAAATTTTGAGACGGTAAGATCCGAAAGCCGGCCTGAGAACTGCGGCAGCGCTGAATCAAATCTGGCCGGGGAGCCGACTTTTTTCATTTCTGTTGTGGTACCACGAAATGAAAACTTAATCCACCACCATGATTAAAATAGGTTGGTCACCTGTTGATAGTTAAGTCAGTATGTAAAGTAATGTTATTTATGTACCATGTTCGGTATTTTAGATTATTACCAGTCGTAGTATTTTAGAATGGCATGATTGTGGGCGTTTGATGTGATCCTGTTTAGATATCCCTTATAGTATAAGAGCCCAAAAGGAAATAAAAGGCAGTTATCTCACCCCAATTTTTGATTACTTTAATGAAAACTGTGTATAATTAATAATCAAAATTGATGAGTCTGCCAAGTATAGGTAGGGGTAGTAAAAAATGGCGGCTGTTTCAAAGCGATAAAAAAAACTATTTTTTCATTTGGAGCTCTATATCATAAAAAATAGGTACAACACAAGAAAACCTAAGAGAACGTCATTTGAAGTAGAGTAAATTTTCTAAAATATGAGTTCTAACTGAACTATTTACATTCAATAGTTCCCGAGATATAGATTTGTAAAAAGTATTCTTTCATAAAAATGTAATGCAAAATCAGTAGTTAGTGACTTTATTTTGCAAAATTTTTGTCTCAAAAACTACTCTACGTACATATGTCTATTAGCACCCAAATTAAAGCTAGTTTAATGAGCTATAAAGTATTTTATGATGTTTATCTTCGTAGGAGTAATAGTTTACATGAAATTTGCTAAAATAAATTGATTTATAGTTGTACGGACAAATTTACATTTGCCAAATTTATATTCATATGTGAATATCATAAAAACTACTACCCCTACGAAGATAATAAACTACTTTATAGTAAGTTAATTTTCCTTTATTTTATGTGTTCGCAAACATATGTGCGTCTTATGAATTTAGAGATATATTTTTTCAAACCAACATTTTATACGAACAACTAGAAATCAACATTTTGTGAGTTTATTTTGTCGAATATCATAAAAACTACTACTCATACAAAGATAAACATAATTGACTATTTTGTAGTAAATTTAACTAGCTTTAATTTGAGCGCTGGCAGATATCAGTACGTCCGATGGTTTCTGAAATAAAGTTTTTCATAAATCAAA
>NW_027115140.1:67808-69263 GCF_000696795.3 Halyomorpha halys
ACTAATCTTTCAGTAGATTTTTAAAAAAGTTTGCTTTTTATAGAGCTATATCTCGAGAACTATTGGACGTAAATAGCTCTTTTAGGGCTAATATTTCAGAACATTTACTCTTCATTAAATAATGTTCTCTTAGATTTTCTAGTGTTGTTGGTCGTTTTTAAGATATAGAGCTCCGAATGAAAAATATATTTTTTAAGGTTTTGAAACAGCTGCCATTTTTTACTCCCCTACCTATACTTGGCAGACTCATCAATTTTGACTAGTAATTATAGTTTGTATTGAGGTAATCAAAAATTGGTGTGAGATAACTGCCTTTTTGTCTTCCTGGCTCTTGTACTATTAATTTTGTAATGTATATATTAAAACAAGTTTTATTAATCATGTGTATGTGCTTAATTTGTGTTTTGTTTTTAATTTGGAGTTTTGTTTAAGTAGTAAGCGCAGTGATTTAGTTTTATCAAATGTTAGCTCCAGTTAACAGATGTCTGGTTGACAGAGGGATATCATCTGAAGGGTTAGTTTTTGAGGTATATTGGAGAGTAAGTTTCTTGTTTCAGGGTAATGTGCTGGGACTTTTCATTGTTCAGTTGAATCTTCCAAAGTTGAAACTAGTAACTTTTGTAAGTTATATTGTAATATTATTGAGACCTGTATATCATGTTGATGTCTTATAATTATGGCTTTGCCGTCTGCGCAGTAGCTGTCAACTTTTCGGCACTTGGTGGAATGTCGTATGTGTGCTATGTACAATAGTGGTGCTAGTATTGATCCCTTGAGAGTTTTTTTTAGTATGTATGAGATCATTCATCACAATTACCTATTGCCCACAACTGTGTGGCAGATTGCAATATCTATCAATAAATAAATCTATCAATTTCAGTATTGATCCCTGAGGTACAACGACTAGGATTGGTCTCATTGAAGATAGTTGTGAGGTCTGTTGAACGGAGAAAAATCTATGCGAAAGAAATAAATGATGAATTAAGTAGTAAGCCTATCATAATTAATGTATAATACAGTCAACTCATAAAAGTGCAGAAATGTTTTACATACAATAGGAAGAGCTCAATAATAATAAATGTGAATAATACCTGAAATAAGGGCTACAGGCTGACAGTATGGCTCTGTGGACAGACACCTTGCCTCCATCTTCCAGCCTCAGAGTGGCATCGCATAGCATATTCTGGATGTGCAGCTCGTACAAGGAGCGCATCGATGTCTGGCTCATGCATTTTCCAATCCTGCATTCACCATCTTGCTCGTGGAACATATATACCTCTCCTGCGTACAGTGATTTTGAAATAATTAATTATCCTAAAATACATTTCCAATTATCTTTGAATTACAAAACTGCTAAATTCATCTGAATAAATTGCTCAAATTGAAGCTACTTAAAAAACTCTAAAGATACGAAGCTACTCGCGCAGTGATTTAGTTTTATCAAATGTTAGCTCC
>NW_027115140.1:70501-72206 GCF_000696795.3 Halyomorpha halys
AAGACTTTAAAAACGAAGAGTTATTCACTTTACCTCATTAATTAAATAATATATTTATTTAAAACGCATGTATAATATTAATATATATGATATAATAGAGGGGTTAAACTGACAGAAAAGATGGAGAAATAAAGGATGATCTTATAATGGACTAGGTGTGTGGCTGAGCAGATGGGAAAGAGTACGAGCCAATCACTGGTTGTCTTCTGTTTCAGTTAAGGTTACAATGTCGGACATCTTATTAACCTCAAAATAAATCTTGCCTCCATGGGCCTTGGAGGAAGTAGTGTAATGGCGGGTGTAAGTTGGTAGATGAAGAGAAGTCACCAGGGCGGGTCTTCTTTGCCTTTTAGGGGTGTGGCAGAGGAGTAGGGGCATAGCACGAGCCAATCACTAGCTAACTTCTGTTTAGATTACAATGACGGACATTCATACTAACCTCAACGTAAACTTTCTTTGCGTAGGCGTGGCTTTTTTGCTTTCACTTTTGGCTCGAATAAGAGTAGGGTTATGCCGACCTATAACTGCTTATCTTAAATTCAACAATTATTTTTTTTAAAAAAGGTATACAAAATGTTAGATAGTATTGAATATTTCCTGGAGCTACCGCAACTTATCAAAGTCAAGTCCATTAACCTGGAGTAGTGGGATGTTTATAAAATGTAACAGCACTGAGATCACCTTATTGGGGCTCTTGAGATTTATAAAGATTTAGAAAAATGTAGAAGTTACACTTTAACAATTTTATCGAAAGGAAACCGAAATCAACTTGCGTACAATCAGTTTCCTTTACTGGTATCTGAATAAAATATAATTTAAATGAAATCAGAGGCACTTTACATCTTAAGCAAACATCACAATATTTTAAGAAAATAAAGCACTTCAATTGACGTTATTATCGGTATACATGACCTGTCAGTCATTCTACAGAAAAGTAAATAGATTTGAGAATATGTAGGACAGAATATCTGAGAGAATCAGAATTTCACCTCTTTAAAAGGTTAATATTTGTTCTATTTAAATTTAAATTTACTCTCAATATACTGGTATTGAAAAAATACAGCTCAATCATCCGATATTAGCAAGTAACAAAATAAATATTTTGATACCGAAAAATTAGTTGCGAACCCTTACCTGGCATCTCTTCTAAGACGCTAACTTCTTCGAAGCCCCTTTGGGCCCAGAAGTTCTACTTCTTCAGAATTCTTAAATTTAGTTCTGGTTCACCAGTGCAGATTACCAATCCACCCGTAAATAATTTTGACCATTAAAACATCAATGGTTATGCTTATCCATACTTTTTTTTTTCATTTTAGTTTTATAACTATCTGACAAGCTGTTTTTGTACGGTTTACATATTCCGTAACTGTGGTTACCGTTAACTACGTGATTTTAACCTTTACTTAACTATTTAGGATTCCATAATATTTAAGACGTTCATCATAAAATGTGGTAACTGACAAAATAAACAATTGTATGAAATCGATTATTATGTTTTGAGGATAATATTCGGTAGCTTAGATAAAAATCACAAAATAATACCCCATCATTTATAGTATTTTTAAAAATAAAACTTTTACTAGCTACTATTCACAATTTTTTTCGGGTGCATATAAGGACAAATAATAAAGTAGGGGTACGTCCAGACACCATTGTTTCCAATATTTGAGGTACTCGTTCGTTAACGTGACAGCAGCTTCACCAG
>NW_027115140.1:72256-118515 GCF_000696795.3 Halyomorpha halys
ATATAAGGACAAATAATAAAGTAGGGGTACGTCCAGACACCATTGTTTCCAATATTTGAGGTACTCGTTCGTTAACGTGACAGCAGCTTCACCAGCACTACATGTACTGTCAGCAGATACTATCATGACAGACTTGCAAAATGTTGTAACTACTACAGATGTTCACCTAATTGCCAAAACCTTTGTGAGTTAATTCCAAATTATACAGTGTGTATATGTTTTACCAAGTCCAGTTACAACATACTTAACTCATAGTTCAAGAAATAAAATTTGTTAAGTAGGTTAAATGACGAAGGGGCTGTGAAACATGATAATTACAGTATATCTGCTTACTATCCCATAATTTAGTTCAAAACAGATCAAGAAGTGCATGCAACTGTTTTATGAGTAACTTGGATTCTATTTGTTTGCACCCGTACTCGAAGCCCGTGTCCTCAGCATTGTTGACACCAAAAGAGTTCTTCTTAAGAAATAGACTGTGTTGAGCGACCATCTTTTACAGTTACTATGTTTTACCTCCAAACAACTATCACTTATGATAAACTTAATAGACCAATATTATTGTTTCAAAAATAAGGAAATTCTTACAAATCCTTATAATGTTTTGATAATACCAAAAACTTTCACAAAAAATGTCAGATACCATAAAATGTACCGAATAACTCATTTTATAAAAATTTGATTTTTTTAATACTATTTCTAAAATTATATGGGTTGTGTATCAATAACACACTTTCGCATTGCTTTTTTTTTTTTTTTTTATGAATTCCGTGAAAATACCAATGCATTGTCCACAGTGAGGTGATGTAATTAGTTCTGTTTTCAGTAACTAATTACATAAACCATTTTTTTAATTTAACCAAAATTGTGTAGTTTGAGAGATTTTTGCTGCTAACTCCTCATATTCTTTTGAAAAAAAGACTCCATGGAACTGTGTCAAATTCCTTTTATAGATCCATAAGATTTCACTTCGGGATCCGAGAAATCCTATATTAAAAACGTTTTAATATTCGAGCAGCTTAGTATCTTTAGAGTTTTTTAAGTAGCATCAGTTTGAGTCACTGAATTTGGCAGATTTATAATGCAAAGATAAGCAGGAATGTATCATAGATTCATTGATTATTTGAAAATCACTGTCTGCAAGGGAGGTATAACATATATGTTCTATGGAAAGTGCAAAATTTGATAGATTGATTTCAACCTTTACTTCAGCCTATAATGCTTTTCAATCTCCAGCATAAACAGAAAAAATTAAAGATTTAAAAATGTTTACGTGGGTAAATAATACGTAGACGAAGATATTAGGCAAACGTTTGCATAAAACGTAATTTTAATAGGAAAATTCTAAGTCCTTATTTCTGCTTATTAACAATTTAAGAACTTATTTAAACAACGCTTCAAGAATCGAATTGTCGTTTTGACGCGTGTTCGTTACGCTTGCATCCTATCAATTTGCTCATTTCTTTGCAAATTGCTCCTACCTCCCTATTGAAGAGGAAAATAGCGTTGTATATCTTATTACTCTATGAAAGATTCATCTCGGGAAATAGGTTTTTCCAAAGGTTATCGAAAGCTGATAGATGCTACTTTGTGTAAGGAGAACATTACTCACTCAGCAATACATCATAAAAATCATTAAAGCAGATTTTTACAAAATACATATAATTTTACAATAAGTATTTAGATATTTTGTGTGTTTTATTTAATATGCTAGAAGGCAAATGGAATGACGAGTTCTGTGGACAGTAATTCTCTTAATAGGCGTTTTAAAAAATTCTATTTTTTTTTTTTTTTTTTTTTTTTATTGGGCCTACTTACTTTTCATTCTCCGGGGCCACCAAGAAGTAAAAGTAAACCCCCTCTTCATGTCGGATTCGTATCGGACTTGCTCCAGACTAGAGACTGCTAAGAAATATTTAACCATAATTTTAGTAAAAGGCATTCTAACTTTTGAGACCTCAGGGTACTATCACTGGTTGAAGAAAACAAAACATATTTGTGTCAAGGTATAGGGGCGTTTTTTTAAGGACCGACAATTTATGGTTTCGAATCGGACCTTTTATATTATCCGGATGATCTCTTGATGTATCGGATGTCGGCACGAATGTGAAGTGGTAATTTAATAAAACTATCATATTAATTGTAATATTGTTTAATAGAAGAATTAGAAGTATAAATTTTACCAAACAGTAGTAAAATTTAATTAAAACAAACAGAAACAATACATGGTCTTTTTTCTTTGTTTATTCATTTATTATTCTCTAAAAACCGTTAAAAAATTTATAAAATTATTAATTTTCTAAAGATATTTAGCTTTAACATCATTTATACTTATAAGCGACCAAAAAAGAAATTAAAAAATCGTCATATTTAATTTATTTTAATATCTCACGAGTTACATCATATTGCAATGCCTGCATATTTAAACTATCTCCACCCCTTCAAACACCAACAATGCCTTATTAATTTATTAAAATAAGTAAAAACAATATTTACAATGATTGTGCATTTTAAGGAACTCGTTATTATACAGAGGTATGCACACATGTAAGGACGCAAGCTACACTGCTGTTGGTTATAAAGACATCGGAGAAACGCATCATCCACGTGACCACCGTGAAAGTGACTGCATTGGTAGGGAAGGCGCGGATGATGGTCGAAACCAAGCCTCGGGTAAGAAATGGATAGCCCTCTGCCTTGAAGCTCTCCCTAAAGCAATGGAGGTAGCCCTTGTACTGCGCTTTAGAGTTGACTCCGTCAGATTGGATACGAGTCTTGAGGACGTCCACGGGGTACACGATCAACCAGGAGATGCTGCCGGCCGTACCACCTGCCAACATGGTCCTCCAAGTAGGGGCGTCCTGGGGAAATAAGAATTATTTAGCAAATACAATTTTCCATTCACAAAACATTCTGCCAAGAGAAATTGTCAGTATGAAGAAGCTACAGCAGAACGGTCAGTATACAACCAAAACGAGTTTACGACTATACCACTTCAACAAATAATTACTTTAAAACACTCATGTGTTTAATCTCATCTAATGTTCATTAATTTACTTCTTATTTTAATTTAATTATTACATGTTTCATTAAGATTCACCGTTTAGGTCGTAAAAGAAAAAAAACACCTGTTCGAACGAAAAAATCGACGAGAAATTAAACTTTTAAATTAAATTAAATTTAAAAATAAATTAAACGAACAAGTTAATTTTCTGCTTAGCTGCTAAGTTACCATGTTGCGTGAGGATTTATATGTATTGTTATACCTCAGTTTTGGAAAAATTGGAAAATTTCGTTTTTTTAATTTACGACATAATACTTAAAGGAATTAATTTGTTACGGTACTCGTTCGACGCAGAATTTAATGAGGTTAAGTTTCCTATATCACAACAGTTTCGCTAGGATGAATCGTTAAGGAGTTGTAGGCGAAACAAAAAAAAAATGATCTAATTCGTTACATTAATAGATTGATTACTTAATTAATGAGAGTTTTAAAACAGCCATAACTGCGTTTCTATTTGGACTGTGATAAAAATTAATTTTAAGTTGTAGCAGATGCTGTGATAGATTGTTTACACGTATCAAGGTACAATATATAGAGCAGTAATCCATGGCAAAATGATATCACATTATCTGTTTTTAATAGATTTTCAGCAAAGTTTTTGAGATATATTGCTTAGAGCTTGCGTTCATTATAAGCTAAATAAAGTAGAAACCATAAAACAACTACTAATTTTAAGTGAATAAACATATCTTTTTGATGTAAAATTGTCGTCTGCATTAAAAACTACTATTCCTACACATAACTAAATTTTCTCACAAACTAAGGGAGTTGGAGCTGCCTAAGTCTATTAGACTGGATTTCCCCAGAGCAAACCCTTTTATGTTGAAATAAAACCAAATATTCTGTTGTTTTTTTTTTGGAGGGGGGGGGTTAGCAGACCAAGGTACATTGTCTCCCGTATTTTGATATCCTCATACAAATTGCCCTACAAACATTACATGAGAGAAAAAAACCAAAAACCTTTAATCAACAGGTATTAATCTATTTCTTTATGTTGCTTTAACTGTAACTTTGTGGTGTATGAGATCAATTTTTTAATGTAGATAGAATAACCATTTTATAAAAGGAAGATGGTCCGAGTGTCGTCTTAAGAACTCAAATTGAAAACAATCTATCCATCATGAGCCAACGTTTCACCCCAACTTTCAGGGCTTCATCAGAGTTAAAAACCATACAAACAACTAAAATATAAAAAAGTAAGAGGATAGGTAACATGACATAAAAGTAAACTAAGGTATGGTTAAAAGGTTTAAAATATGTAGAAATTTATATAGAAATGAACTAACTAAATGAAAGAAAATTAAAATAAGATGTGAAATGAAAAATATAAATAAACCAGATTCACTTAAAGTTATCTATCAGACAATTAAGAAAAACCAGAATAATAAAAAAGAATATAAAAATACAATACACACTAAGAGATGGGAAATAAGAATAAAATAAAAGTCAAGAAAAAAGGGAAATAATGAAAAATTGGAAACCAACTTTTCTAAATGCAGGAAAGCAAAAGAAAGACCTAAAGGCAGGATGCATGGTGTCTACAGAGTAGAGGGAATATGACGGTTAACAAATACTTAACATTTGAAAGCAAAAAGATATAAAATAATGTTAAAGCAAATAATAATAATTAGAGAAGTTAATAAATATTAAATATATGCAGACAACAAACGATAACATACATATATGTATATAATAAGGGAAAATATATATAAAATTCAATCAAATTAAAAGTTGTTATAAATTTACAACTGTTAATTATTTATAAAAAAAAAACATTAATTATAATGCAGTAAAGATAAGCAAAAGTTGAAAGTATCAGTTAAATATAAAATACAGAAAAAAGATTTAAATAGGAGACATAAAAACTAAAATCTTCCTTTTATATATTACATACAGTCAAGCAACGATCTTCCAAAAACTATTTGTTTTTTAAATACTTATTAACGCCATATTTTATAATTAATTTGTATTTTATTGTAAATAGTATTTAATTTAATTACATTTATTTTTATGTATAATATCTTAATTGGAATTTAGTTATTTGAGAAGAAAAATATGTATATTTATATTTGTATGTTATAATTAAGTAATAGAGATAGTTACTAAAGGTTGATAACCGTCGCTAAGACGTTGCCTAGCAACGGACCGACCATCTTCGGTTTTAAATCAGTTTCGGCTTTTTAGTGGCCATGATATTGTGTAACCAGCCTTGTCTGCGTGCGGTTGATGTTATTTATTGAACATTTTTGAGTGTTTTAGGCGATATTAAAGTCCGGAACCAGACCTTTTCTGCGTTTCTGGCCCATAAGTGGAATATGAGTTGTTGTTAATTAATCGGCTAACACAATTTATTGAAATAACTAGAACCTGTATGCCTTTAATAAGTGCCAGTGTAAGCTTTTTGATATTTGGACTATTGATGAGCCACTACACTAACCTTGGACCATTGTAGCGGTGTATTTAGATTCAGAGCTGCGACCTACACATCTGGACCAGCAAAATATCTTCCTCTGAACTATCGGAGTGGATCAACCTTAATTCGACCAGTATTTTTTTTTTTTTTGTAAATTAGTTTATTTTTGTTTTCATAATTTATCTAACTATTTTATTTTATCTAAAAGACCTTTTTATTTTTACTTGTATTCATTTTTTGTTTCTTTTATGTTTCCTTTTTATAAATGTCAGACTAACCAAATAAATGTTTATATCCGAACCTGCTAGTTTGTTCTTTTAAAGCTTTCCAACAAAAAGACATAGTCGATTTGAGGTGGTTTTAACAATACCTATTTTAATGCTTTTGCTTGATCATTAATTTCGGAAATAAATAATTGATCTATTAATTAGCTAATACTTTTAAGTACTACTTACCCAGCCTCCTGATAATATTTCAAAAAACATGAAATACGCTCCAAAGGAAGGGACTTCCCTGCAGATTGTCAAATAATATCCTTTGTAAATTCCTTTTAACCCTTTAGACCTGTATATCTTGGCTAAGCAGTCTATGGCCCCTTTGTACATATTCTTCTTCTGCACTTGAAGGATGGTCTTGGATAGTTCTATGGGGCTGCAGATGAAGCTCTGCAAGAGGCCAGCTGTCGCTCCAGCCACAAAGTGAGTATGCAACCCTTCAGATCCCATCAAACGCATGACTTGGCCATGGGCTCCGAATATGATCGCGTTGACGATTGAAACTCCTCCCAAAGGAGAAGTGATCCCTTTGTATAGACCTGAAATCTTAACAGGAATTTGGTCAGTCTTTAAGTTTATTCAATGTTTTAGCTTAAATGTATATTTCATATTGTATATTATTCGTATATATCACTAGTAGGGTTTTAAAATGATCAAATAAGTAAATTTCAATTACTACCTAATATTTATTACTTGGATTATCATGCAATCATATTTTTGTACTTTTGTTCCCTAGCTCTAAATTCCGCCAAAAATCGAAAGAAACTCGAATCATTGAAAAGACGTTGAAAGAACACTAATTTTATATTGCGCGAAATTGCTCATTTTGAGTTTTTTCTCTTATTGAGCTAATTTTTTTTATTTATTTTTTTTCACTTAAAATTTAATGCTTGAACTGAATTTCCTCGTAATATTGCCAATATTTATTGATTTATAATAAAAAAAATTATAAAACTATTGACAAGTATCTAATATTTTTTGTGCTTGTATCATCAAAACAAAAGTTTCATTGAAATCGGTGATTCCACTTGTTGGTACGTTTTAGAGTATTAAGACGCAGGGATTCTTGAGGTTCTTTTATATACGTACTGGAGAATATTTTTTGTTTAATACCAGATCGGCCTTACATGGTTAATCTAAGAGATACATTTTTTTCTGTTTAACAATTGATTATGTGGGGGTATAGTCTCATACAAAAGACACCCCTAACTATATACGATGTTATAAATAAATATAAAAATTAAGATAAAATAATAATTATTAATAAAAGATAAAATTAATAACAAAATCAATGGCATTTATGGATATAACAAAATAAATAATTGGCTTCTAATGGACAAAATATATATATTTAAGAAAAATATGAAGAGAAAACAAAATTAAGATAAAATAAAATTTTAGAGTGACAATAACAGAAATGATAAATATAGAATTTATAAGAGGATATCCTGCAGCAGCCTGGACTTCAGTCTTTGGGTTGTGGTTGGGTTTCCCAAGTTGTAGGTCACTGCTCCTTTGACTGTAGGTAACTGGGAGTGGAACTTCATGAACCTCCTTTTGATGTAATTCTCTATTGTCTCTATTTGTAACTCCCGATGCAATTGGCTGTTTCTTACAAACCAAGTAGCATCCACTGCAATTTTTACGACTTTATTTTGAAAAGATTGTAATTTTTTCGTTTTCGTAAAGGATGAGGCTCCTCAGACTTCACAACTATACATCAGCAGTGGCCTGAGAATTATTTTTAAAATGAGAATGTTTGTTTCTAGATAAAAAGTTTTACTTTCCATCATTTAAAAAAACCATTGATTGGCATCGTAATAAATAACTTTTAATGAACACTCAGTTTATTCTATTTTTTTTTAGTATAGGTTTTTGGGCATTGGACAAAGTTAGTAAATATTTAAATAAATATTTCACCTTTTTTGATTAATATTATATTTAAATATTTGCCGTTTTTAAATAAAGAAAGATCCTAGCCCTGCTGATCTGCAATTAACAAATTAAAATATTCCTTTTTTTCGACCCCATCTAACACTATGGTGGGGGTCATGTTTTCCGACCTATGCCTCAACTCCCTGAGCTACAGACGACCCTCATATTAAATATCTGGAATAAAACACATTTAAGTCGCATTTATTTAACTTTGCATGAAATCAGGTCGAACAAATTTATACATCTATTTCTTCCATACAGTATTGTTTTTTTATAAAGCATGTAACTTCCCTTAAATAGTTCAGAAATAGTTATCTACACCTTCAGGTAATGCTAATGAAGTTAAATAAATAAAAAAGCTTAACAATATTTTTAATTAGAAAAAAAAGGAATAAAGTATTCTTTAGATGGCTCCGAGCCTCAGATAAGTAAAAATATGAAACATTTCTCTTTATGCAGTGGCCCATCCCCGCATAATATTAATGCACAACTGATTGAAGCTTTTTCACAAATATACAATATTAATGTGCAACAGTTGGCTGGGTAGAGAATTCAATATTTTAGTGCCAGACCGTCTGTGTGAACATGTTGAGTGACCCCTAACTTTTAAGCGAAAGCAAAAGTGTTCTAAAAAAGAAACATAATTCACGAAAACGTCCAAGTGGACCAAACAGTATTTTCGTATTTATTAATTTATTAATTCATTTATCAGAAGCTCTCACAGATGAGGAAGCTAAAATTACATTAGTATTTGAATTTTTAAAAGCACATCGCCTTCTTTATAAATTATAACTCCTCTTTGATTTTTTTTTTTTTGACGTGACAACGTCTTATAAATTAGATTGCAGGGAGTCATGTAGGCAAACGTGTAGCGTAACGGAAATAGAATGGGCGTGGTTTAGTAGTATAGTAGTGGGGGTAATTGAGGTTATAGATACTGCAAGTCATGTAGGCAAAAGTGTAGCGTAACGGAGAGTGCAACAACATTAGGAGGGACAGTGATTGACTTGACATTTTCCAGGCATATTACAGCCGAATTGATGTTACTCATCTCATATTTCTCGTACCATCGTCCGATTATGAACAGAATAATGGAAATTAATTGTTAAATATAAATATCTTGATTCAAATATTGTGTGTCTATTTTATTAATATTATTATTCCAATATTTAGCGTAAAGTTGTCACGTCAGGCGCGTTTCGGCACGAAGCGCTGAAACCCACACTATTTTTTATTTATTGAGTTTTTATATTTTTTATTTATTTTTTTTATGTTTTACTTTTATCATGCCATAGGCGTTGATGACCAGAGGGTTTTACGCCTTTAAGCAACAATCAACAACAACAACACTAGTTTCTGAACCGAGAAAAGTACACGTGACACGACAGTTCATTTTTTGCTCCGCAGTTGTGTACACTTTTCATTTGGCCCATAAAGTCGGGAATGAACAATAAACTTTCA
This sequence comes from Halyomorpha halys, assembly GCF_000696795.3. Classification (NCBI taxonomy): domain Eukaryota; kingdom Metazoa; phylum Arthropoda; class Insecta; order Hemiptera; family Pentatomidae; genus Halyomorpha; species Halyomorpha halys. The sequence continues at coordinate 81,405 of NW_027115140.1, forward strand.
TAAATTTAAGAATGAATTGCCTATTGGCGTTATTAATTTTCCTGGAGACACGTTGTTGCTACCGACACACCACTTGTTGATACCGACTGACTCTATATTGCACTATTATACAATACATTACGCAATAAATATCTAATTTATTTCGTAGAATAAATTGTACTACCTTTCAATGCTAGAAATACATGTTCAATATTATTACACAATTACCAATATTGTGCAATAATGATGTACGTGTATGGGCTTCTTTAGGCGATTCTAAATTATAATAATTAATGTTTCTCCTTTTTTCTCTTACAACGTAAGCTATTTTAACTTGATAACTCCGAAAGACAAGCCAATAAGAGAAATGTGATTGAAAGGGAGGGAGTGAGCATCGCAGACTCGACGGAAGTGACTTTATTGCCTTTTAGGTATATTGCACTATTCTAACTTTGTGACCTTTTTTTCAATAGGATATCTTGTCTATTAAACTCTTATTTTCCGTCACTCTCAACTTGATTGCGAATAAAAAATATATTGCCTGTTTAAAAATAAAATCGAAAAATTGTATTTAATATGTAATAAACATTTGCACGAGAGGAAATTGTGTAGAAAATCAAGTTTACTTCTTTCTGATCTAATTTTAATTTATTCTTTTGAATATTGATATTTAAACATATACTAATTATTTTACAAAGTGAGATATTTCTAACTTAATTTAAGTTTAAAAAGTTGAGAAAAAAAATAATGATACCCTAAATGAACGGCATTTCCTCTACTGTTATGAATTTTCTTAATATTGATACATAGACCACTTAAACAAACTGATGCAGTGCGTGCAACACACTACTTCCTTTTACCACCATACTCTGAAATTAAATTAAACCTTGCTTGTTTTAAAACAGCAACTTCTTAATCATTCACGATTGCGATACTCCCCCTTACTGTATTTCCATTCATAGGTTTAGTAAAAAACAATTATTACTATAATTTTGTGTTTTTATTATGACAAGTGTCAAAAAGTTAAGGCTATTCTCATGACAACTAAGGAACCACGAAATTATTTATTTTCTTCTTTTTTAAATTTATTTATGATTCAAATTTATCCAATTTTCATTACCGATATCAATGAAATATGGTAAATTATTTCAAATAAACTTATTTACTTAAAACACAAGCCCTTTCTTTCAGAGGTACCATTAAAAACTCTGAGTTCTCATAATAAATAAATGTCATTAGAGTGCTACCAATGGATAATTTCTCTACACGCCTGTAACACTCCATTTTAACTAAGATCAAATTTACTGAATGTATTATAATTACTATGCAATAACAATGTTTTGGTAATATAAATATACAGAAATCATGATATAGTACAGTATAATACAGCAAAAACATTAATTATATACTTTTACCTTATCCTTCTTTAAAATACTCATAAAACAATGCCAAGTTCCTTTGTATATTGGTTTCTTAAAATCTTGCGTTTGAAGACTTACCTGCAATACAAGATTTCATTAAATATTGCATTTTTAAAAATATTATAATATAAATAGAATATTATTGAAATTTAGTAAAATGTACGTGCTACATATATTTCATCACGACTTTATTTTCGTTTCATTATATTTAAGTGGTGAAAATACTATCTACATTGCTTTTCATTTCCTCCTAATTGAATTGAATCAATTGAGAAGGAAATTAATTGAATTTTAATCTTAATGCAAAGAATAAAAATTATGTAAATATATTTTAAAAAAAAAAGAAGTCCGATCAGACCAGAGGTATAGCTTCAACACTATTTTTATTTGATATATACTACCATACTAAACTACAATACTATACTACTATACTATACTACTATACTATACTACTATACTATACTATTATACTATACTACTATACTATACTATACAACTATATAGTATAGTATACTATACTATATAGTAGTATAGTATAGTAGTATACTATATATACTACTACACTATACTATACTATACTAGGTACGAGTATTAAGGCTGATCGGCTGTTGCTAATATTAATCCCCCAGCGCCTAAAGTCACCTACAGGTGACAAAACCTTTGAGAGTATATAAAAAATAAATGGATGTGTTTAGTTCTAGTGCAGCTAATAAGGTTTGTTGTCAACACTATACTCTTTATAATAATTTTTTTAAAGCAATCTGAGATTTCAGCAAATTCCAATATTTAATTACGTTTAATCACGCAACAACATAAGTTAAGTAAAAATACCAACTACCGTTTTCAATGAAACACGGGTCTGATGGCTCTTGCCAATGCACCCAGAAATAAAATATTTTAAGTATTTTGACATTATTTGTATTATCGCATACCACCTTTGCTCTACCTGTATTTAATGTTTTTTTTTGTAAAATAGGAACAAAAGATTATAGGTAGTATTAAGTGAGTGCCACTTCCGATAAAGTAGACCAAAACAATTTTTTATTCGAGAAATCAAGTCAGATTCAGCGTCTTTTGAAACCCTTACATTCGAATTGTCACATTAAAAAATCAAAAATTAGAAATTTTAGAATTGATTTTTGAAACTTTTTTTCTGTCGAAATTCTTTCACGAAATTTTTATCACTCCTTATATTATGAACATTATCTGTTACACATATCAACTTTATCAAATATATATATATATATCATCTTTCTGACCTGATCAAGGCATCCTGTAAGCTCTAGGACATTGACAATATACATCGTTTGGCTGCTGAAAATAAATTGAGTCTGAATCCAGCAAAAACCAAGGCCATTCTCATCAGATCAAAACCCTTCCTTATTATCCATTATTATACCTCAACAAGATACCTATCCAGTTTCAAAACACCATAAAAAAACTAGAAGTCAGCTTCGGTCAGCACTTAATATGGAATAGCCACATTTCCCAAATAACTCGAAAAACCATCTCAATCCTTAAACAGCTCCTAAAATCCCTTGATTCATTTCCTCGTAGTACTCGTCACTTCCTAGTATCCTTCCTTATACTTCCACATTTCGACTACGGATGCCTAGTGTATCGAGGACTATCCATTAAACAAGAAAAGAGACTAAAAAGGCTAATCAACTGTTTTATAAGATTCATTTTTGGTATTCCTAGGCGTTCCCATAACTCACAGCAAAGAATCCTGGCTCCTAGTATCCGGAGACAATACCTCCTTGGTACATTTATATATCAAACCCTAATAACAAACGTTAACCCTACATCATTGAACTCCTTACCCTACGTTTATCCATTCAGCTGTTAAACACAAGATCCCAACCTATCGATCTCTATATCGCGACCTACAGAAATGCCTTCTATGAAAAATCTTTTAGTGGAGCTACCTCATTTTGTAATTCCTGACCCATATCCATCCGTAAAGTAAAGCTTCCTCCTTAACCTCATTCAAATATCAACTATATATCCATCTCCTAGACTATCAAACTTCTTAATGTGAAGATAATGCAGCTATAGAAAAGCTGCTAAAACTGTTCATAATTGTTATTCCAAGGGGACCATGTATCCCAGAATAAAGATTGTTTTAAAAAAAAAAGCTAGATGTTCGATCTTCCAAACCATATCAATATTTTTTGATGTTATACCTTTATATGGAAGAAATGGCTGTTCCAAATAAAGAAAAATTTCTCAAACGTTTTGTTTTATATCTTCCGTTCTGATTTGCTTATGAAAGTTCAATTAGTTCCGTGCAGTATCAAGGGTTTTAAGATCCTTTTAAGTTTCCTGTAAATTAGTGGTGTCATGTTGAAGTTATTGCTATTTTTCTTGTTTAGACAAAAAATCGAAGGTCTCAGAGCAAGATAAAACTTTTGAGCGAAAAAAAAATTTTTTTCCCATAAAATCTCAAAAATTTGTTGGGGTTTGGAAATTGAATATCAACTTCATTTATACATAAAAAATATTTTGTCATACTTTGCTAGATCAGTCGGTTTAAATTATTTTAATACTGTGACCTTATTGAAAGATCGATTGGTTTTCGAATGTAGAATAATAAAAAATTCAAAAAATATTTTTGGATCTCCTATCACAAAAAAAGAATGTTTCATCGAAATCAGTGACCCCCGTGCGTAGCCTCCCTTTATAAGTTCACATTTTATTTCAATTGATAGTCACTGAATAAAGATGAAATTCATATTTTTCTGTAATTATCTCAATACAGTTAGAAAAAAAGAGAATAAGAAGATAAAAAAATATTTACTTGGCACCCTATAGGCATTGAAGGGTTAAAACCAACGGGTATTTTGAAATATAGCCAGATAAAAGAAAATACTTTTGCCTATGCGTAAGCTAAAATATTGTGATGTCAGTCCATAAAATTGATATAGTGCCATGATCAACCCATCCCCAACTTTTCTCCAACATTGGACCAAAGCGGACTAGTTTTAGAAATTCGGTAGGTTAGAGGTTAATATGTTTGTTTACAATCTGAAATGTCCGATACGTTCCTTACGACCGAGAGCACTTCATTGCATGTTTATAGTTCTATTAAATAGGTTGTGAGACATTTTGGAGACACGTGATATAATCATATAATTTAATTTATAACAGCACAAAATTAAGACCCTGAAGGGGCATGTAAAGCAGAGAGAATGGTTTACATTGAGGCACCGAAATGAGATTAATAAATTTACAAACTCGGATGTGTTGTGTGGACAATGTTTGAGCATGATTAAACAAAAGCAGTGGACAGAATTTGATTGTGACCATCTAGATACCAATCCGCAAAATCCATAAAAATATTATAAAACTAGATAAATTTCAGTCACGCAACCAAATTTGTTCCTTCATACTTAAAATGTGAATTTCTAGTGAAATTTTCTTTAATGAGAAAAACATTTTTTTTTCACAACCTTGATGAATACAAAGTTTATGTATCTATGGTAATAATATACACAAATTAAATGTGCATATTAAATAATGTATTAAAGAAACCTAACGTATATACTACAATATTAGACATTATTGATAAGAATATTGTATCATTTCGACAAAAAATACATAAAACTTATTTAGAATTTTAAGATACCTTTACTGTGTCAAATGGGTGCCCAACAATGACTCCTGCGCACCCTGAAATAAAAAAGTAGTAATAATTTCATATAGTTATCTATATAAATTAGCTATCTGTTCAATTAGAACTAGGGGACCGCATGGACCGAAGCAGCATTAAAAGGAATATTCCAGGAATTCGAAGAAGCAGTATATGAATTGGACCTTAAGGTGAATGAAGACAAGACGGTGGACATGAAAAGTTAAAGAAAGGATAAGGAAGAGAAGAGCAATGTGACATGCAGAGACACCAGTCTCAGTTCTTTAAACCAGTTTAAGTAGCTGGGAAGCCTGGTTACAGATGACAACAAAGTAGAGAGCGAAGTAAAGACCAGGATAGCAGAAGGGAATAGATGTTATTTCTCACTGCAGAAAATACTAAATTCCAGAGCTCTCTCCAAAAGAATGAGAGTGGACATTTACAAAACCATCTTAGGGCCAGCAGTATATGGGGGAGAAACATGACCCTTGACAAGAAAAGCAGGACAGATGCTCAAACCCTGGGTGAGAAATGTATTGAGAAGGATATGGGGAGAAGTCTCGGAGAATGGAATTTGGAGAAGAAGAAGGAATGATGAGCTGATGGACCTGTTTGAAGACCCCAGCATCGTGGCTTTAGTCAAAAGAGCGAGAACAAGATGGTTAGGACACGTTGAGAGGATGCCCGATGAAAGGATACCCAAAGAGATGGTTTATGGCATACCAGATGGAAAACAGAACTGAGGACGTCCTCGAATCAGATGGCTCAACGATGTGGAGGAGGATGTAAAGCTTCTGAATGTTGGCAGATGGGAGGAGAAAACAAGAGACCGTGTACATTGGTTGGCTGTGGTGGGGGAGGCCTATGTTCTTGTTAGCACAATAATTGTGCAGGTCATAATAATAATATCTATAGATATTAATAGGTGTATATAAAATATTAGTAGGTCAATCGATGTACGACATGATAGTTAAATCGAGAGATATTTAAAAAGCGCCTGAAATTGTAAAACAGCATCAAACCCTCCACTCTCGCCCTTCGAGGTAGTCTTACTTATCTGACTTTTTAAACAGGCAATTATAGCGAGTAGGTTGATCGATGTACGACATGTCACAATCTCACAAGAGGAGATCATAACAAAAAAAATGCAATCCTAGCATATTAGCTTAAAACGGGATGAGCAAACTTTAAGATAGTTAAATCGAACAATATTTAAAAAGCGCCTGAAATTGAAAAACAGCATAAATATAACAGGTACTAATAGAATATTAGTATAAAAACCTATTCAAATACCTTATTGTTGCTTATTTCTTCTTTTTTTTTATTTAATCATAATATAAAAAAATTATCTTAAAATTCCATTTGGTTAATTTATTTGTTCTGACAGATTTAATAAAATAAGATTAAATGTTTTACCGTCTGTTAAATATGAACTGATGTAGTTATTATTATAATATATTATAATTATAACTATATAAATAAATAAATAAATCTGCATCAACAGTGAGGGGTGTAGTACTTTGTATGGAAGTGCTGTTACTAGACTAGGCTCGACCGCCAGATCCCCAATTAACGATAACCACTTTATGGGGTTGGGTGGAAACCCTCCCTGGTGGGGTTTCGAACTCACAGGGTTGACTTACGGCTACAGTAATAGAATAAATAATTATCTGTCACAGTCAGATTCGAACACGGGTCCTTGGAAGTTAGTAGCAGAGCGTCATTTCACTGAGCCACGATAATAACTATCTATACTATATTAAATAATAACTTACTATAAAAAAGCTATTGTAACATCCTTACCACCGACACAGCCAGCAAGGAAATCCAAAGCCATCACAGAGCTTGTTGAGATCTGTCGGAAGAGAACCGCAAACCACTTTCAGAAGTAGAGAGCATAGTCTATCGAGAACTACAACAAATAGGCAAGATAAATTTAATATAGATTAGTTCTTTTGTTTCTTAAACCAATTCCAAGAGACCATTTTATTTTGTTTAGTTTGTCTTCAGGCGTGTTTTTAATATCCCAAACACTAGGAATCCTTCTACGTCGACTTTTCCCATTATATTCAAATCGGTATCCGGAATATTTTAAATAGTAAATGTGTCTCTACTCGTTTGAAAAACAATGGCAAATTCGCACATGCGCAGACGTGTGGATGGATTATTTGGCTTGGGTGGTATGATTTAGCCGAGATTTGTGGCTGACTTGTATAAATCTCGATTTTTGGATATAAATTAAAGGGTTCTAATGCGGCCTCCATACGTTTGTGTTCAGTTAGCATTGTTTTAAAAGTGCCAACGGATAAATGTTTACGCTGTCTGTTTTCTAATTAATTAAATAATTTCCCTAACCTTCAATTCATTTCAATAATTAATTCTAGTTTAAGATTATATATTTTAAAATTCTATCGATTTGGTGAAAACACATTGTTTTTAATCTTCTTAATCTAACTTTAGATGTTTATTTTTTATTCAACCTATTACAAATACTGAAATTATTGATTATTCAACGGGGTAGTTCATCAGCTTTATATAGATTTCCAAAAAGCTTATGATTCTATTGACCGCCAGTAGCTGCATAATATTCTGATTGAACAGGGAATACCAAAGAAGTTAGTAAAACGGAAAGACTGAAACGTATAATAAGGTACGAATCGGTAATCATTATTCTGAGAAATTCCAGGTCCGGTCGAGTATAAAACAAGGTGATTCTTTATCACCTATCTTATTTAATCTACCACTAGAATGCGTCATTAAAAGTGTGATGAATACCGAAAAGGGTTTAACTTTGGGTGGTAAAATAGCGGTGCTTGGGTATGCAGATGATTTGGTATTATTGGGTGATGGCAAAGAATGTATAGAACTAAATACAACCACGCTAATAAACTCCAGCAAGGAACTAGGTCTTGCAATAACTACGGATAAAACAAAATACATGGGTAGCAGTAGAAATGCAAGCAATTTCGGTGATATAGATATAGGAGGAAATACGTTTGAACAGGTAGATAATAGATAGTTTAAGTATTTAGGTGCTACGGTAACTAGAAAAAACGAAATTGATGAGGAAATAAAAACTAGGTTGAAGGCGGGAAATGCTTGTTATTTTTCAATTTCGAAACTGCTTAGTTCGCGCCTTCTACTGAAAAACTTAAAAATTAGAATTTACAAAACTATAATTCTTCCCACTGTTCTTTATGAATGTGAGACGAGGCCTCTTACACTAAGGGATGAACAGCGTCTTAAGGTTTTCAAAAATAAAGTATTACGCAAAATATTTGGACCGAAAAAGGATGACTTAACGGGAGAATTTAGAAGATTACACAACGCTGAATTAAGGGACCTACACCCTGTAAATATAATTCAAGCTTTAGCATTGCGGCGTGTAAGATGGGCATGTAAGGTTGTAGGGCTTAGTAACGAGCGGATCCCTAAAATGTTAATAAACACTGAACCAACGGGTAAACGGTCTGAGGGGTAGACCGAAACGTAGATGGGAAGATTGCGTTAAAACTGATTTAGTGGAATTGGGTTCGGTGGGGCATCACTGGAAGGATGTATGCAGAGAGCGTTCGATGGTATCGGCATCGAACATTTGGGTTCGTTAAGCCTTTATTATTATTATTATTATATTACAATTATACATTTATAAAAGACATTATATGTCTAGGTAATCTAATAACAAAGTTTCTGATAAAAATTCTGGAACAAAGGTTTTTTTTGGTTTCATAAAAAAATTATGAATTTTTATCATTTGTAGCCTACTTTACTGATATTTGATTATCAGTAATTAAAGAGATTATATCGCATCTTAAATGGGATGCTCAACAAATTTCTTTTCCTTCCATAAAGAACGTTATTCAAATTCAACATTCAGAAAACCTGAACTAAAACGCTAGTCATATTAAGAATTCCAATATGCAAATTTATTATCTAGATACAGGGGCCACAGGCGTCTCAACTTTCGAGAGGACTGTGGCCTGGTAATTGGCCTTAGTAGCCATAGAATTGAGGCATCACCTTAGCAACATGGAAATTGCAAGTTGAAACCCAGGTTCGGTTTTAACCGTTAAAGTCAATGGAGTGAGTTGCTAAAACGTGGATGGAATGGGATGGCCATTGTCAGAATTCCAATATTCACATATATTAAAGATTTAGGTGCCAGAGCCGTCTCAACTTTCCTGTTGCCCTTGTAAAAAAAAAAAAAAAGGAAAGAAAAACAATAGTTATTGTAAATCGTTTACGAATAAATATTGGTAGTAATTAAAGAGCTGAGTAGATGATAATTAAAGATAATTCGTGATAATGAAAATGGTAATTTACAATAATTTAAATTTAACGTTAAGTTTCTGGTGAAATGTAGAGAATCAGGCTCTTTTCTTTTATGTATAGGATGAGGGTTCCATTGGCCTCTTGTCTTACAGGATGGACCAAACATTTGAGTGGTTCTAAAATTTTATATCGTAAATTTCAATATTCAATATTCAAAGCCTACAACGTATATTTAGGTTATACCTAATTTTGTACTGGGGAGTATTTGTAAGAGAATGCTGCGTATATCTTATAGATAATTAATAGTTTGTCTACAAGACGCATTGAAGAGAATCCAGACTTGCAGTTTATTTATGTTTCATATGCCTATGTTATATAAATTATACGATATTGATTACTTTTGAATTAGATTTTAACTAACCAGAATTTGGACCTTTTAAGTAAATTATAATATATCAACACTGTCAGTAATATTTATTTGTTTTATTTTATCCAATAAAAAAAAGTTTAATCATCAAAAGCATCACAAGGTCTGGTCTTAAATATAAAAGGATTATAAATAAATCGAGTGAGAGAAGGTGCTTCATGAAGACTGCAATATTCCTCCTTTATTTTCCAAGGTGACTGATGATGACGTAGGGCGATCTGTGTTGAGCACAAACCGGAACAAATGCGGAGTTCCAGCCGGAATGACCCAATCGATCTACTCAATCGAGTCGCTTATCTTACTCCTTCATTATCAAGTCTCCATATCATAATTAAATATAACGGTAGCCGGTAATGGCAGTACAGATGAACAAATAAAAATCTTTTTAGAATAGATTTATAGCCTCATATAATGAGTATTTGACTTTGATATAAAGGAATTCATTTTATCTTTTAGTGCATTCTCATTCATCTTTTGTTAACATTTTTCGATCTCCAATCTGTTTATGAGTAATGAAGTGTTTATTGTTGACCGTAGATTCATTACGAGGAACAGATGGTCAATAGAGTAATAATAAACACACATTTTATTTTATTTTTGCCGACTTTTTGAACTTAATGTTATGCCTTTATCACGTTTGGCAGCGTATAGACTGGATTAGATATATTTGATATTTGTACTTTTAATGTATTAACATATTTTACTGACCTTTGTGTATTACTATGAGTTAAAATCCTTGTTTTATTTTATTTTCATGTAATGCAATAGGGGTGTTTGTAGGCCTGAGTAACAATTTATTTATACAATATTTAGATTCTCTTCTTATTTTTCTCTTCCCTCTTCCCCAAGAATAAGTGTGTTGGACCGATTATCTCCTTCCAACTGCCACAGAGCTGAGGGAACTCCCTCTCCACCAGAACTTAGGGTACTAACTTCAGTTTGATTCCTCGGTGACTCAGAAACGGTACAGGTGAAGTGCTCGGGCGGTTATGCGATATATGGGTCCCCTATGACCCAGCCGTCCCGAAGGAAACAGATCGTTTCAAGTTGCGACCCAACGGTTGGGAAGTCCTCAAGATAGCTAAGGGGTCGTCACGCGCCATTGGTTCTATTGTATCCGTTGCAATCTCAAAGGCCCGATACGTTCCTTACGATCGGGAGCGCTTTATTCCATATTTAGTTATGTAAAATAATTAATAAATAAAATTGTGAGACATTTTGGAACCATTGAATGAAATTGCATAATTTATAAAAATACAATATTTCTGTACGACATTCCCTCAAAGAGCAAGTAAAAGGAAAAAAAGTTTGCTTCTCACTATTCTGTGGTGATGGCTGACGATCACCGTCTCATGTGCCGCTGATGTGTCTAGTCCGAGGGTGCCGCCATCTCCTCACGTCTTGTTCTGGATTTCTATCAGGTTATGGTGGCGTAAATTTGACCATACCAGTGGTTCTTCAGACGAACGCTCGTCAGTATAATGAATGTGTCTTTGGTCGAACAAGTGACAAAGCAGTCGAGAAACATGAGACGAGCGCCTGTAACGTCAGGTTGTAGCATGTGATTCGCACTGCCTTGATTTAACATTGAGGTTGGCATAAAAATTAGATTGAATAATTTTTGCCGAGAGTTTGCAGGCCATCAATCCCTGCCTCACGAACGCAATAACTTCATGCGCGGAGGGGAACTTGCTATTGGTGTGGGAAAGCTCGAAGTTCCTCCTGGTGATAGGGTCCAATGCTCGGAGAGCCAATGTGGACAGAACTACGTGGGATTCATTTTCTAGGATTAATGCCCGAAAAAATTAGATCCCTTCCTCTGCCTCGGCCAAGTAAGATGAATACTTCGCATGTTCATTATCGGAAGGAGGGCATTTGTGAGTGAAAACCCTTTGTTAGCATCTCGATGCGAGGACACGTGAATCGTCATATTCTCGCATGAAAGCTTCCCACGCAAGTCGTTAAGAGCATCAAAGGAAAATCCTGTCAGGAGTGAAGCAGGTTCTCTTGCTAGGGCACTCTTTAGATAGTAAATTTTTTGCACGATCACTAAATGTACATTATCGAGGACAAGTGAGGTGAATGTGTCCCGAAAACGTGTCCAGGAGGAAAGATCAGATGAAACAAAAGGCGCTAAGCCCAGGAGCGATCCAATACTTCTCGTAATGGGCTTGGATTTAGATGAACAAGTCGTCGTCTGCTGCTATATCGTGAGGCAATGAAGTCAGTTTGAGGAGGCACCACCTAACATGTTTGGGCTTACGCTCGAGATATTTCATCATATCGATATCTGAAATGTATATATATACCGGTATTTCATTTTCTTGTTTTGCCGGGATGGGATTATAAGAATGGTTGCCGGGTCCGCTGAAGGCGGTGTCAACAATGATGGCATATGTTTGCCTGAATGCTCACTAGGAATAGGGAGGGGCTATTCCTGTTGAAGTGATGACTTCAGGCTGCAGAGCCAGAAGTCCCTCCCAAGGCGAGGACGTCGACCAAGGGGACAATGCTTTGCCACCTCCCAGGTCTTGGTGGAGGGGCGATCTCGCGAAATATAGGGTTGGCACAGGCTTTCAGCCCATCAAAGAATTTGATGTGCATACGGCCTATGAATTCCGGCACAGATGGGAGTCGGAGCTCCTCACATATTACTCTATTCCTGCCCCGCTGGAGTGAAGTTCCTCTGACTATTTGCCTCAGGAGGGAGTTCTGGAAACTCTACAGTTTGGAGAGCGTAGTCTTGTAGAGATAAACTTAAATCTAAGGTGGTATACATTAAATAATTAATTAAATGATAAAAAAAGAATCGAAATATATCCGCAGACACAAATACGAAATATTAAACAAATACATATGTGTAATTAGAAGATAACAATTTCCCTTAACTAACAAAGAACATATGTTTCCTAGCAACAGATAAATAACACAACAGACTGGCCGTTCACGTCTCTTTAACCCATTAATTTTATAGAATTTAAATCTCAAAAAATTCAGAGTAATAAATGACTCATTGGTAGAGAAAATAATTGCAGAATATTTATAATGTAATTACAATAATAATATATAAAAATAATAAATGAGAATAATTAATTGTTAATAGAAAAAAAGAGCCATTGGAAAATGGGTGACATGTCTCTCAATCAAATAGTTTTCTCACTAAATTGTCCAAATTTATAACTCGGTTACACCATAATGTCAAAATCTACAAATCTTCACACTCGGGGTTCCAAACTGAGAGAGCCAATACGTTTCTTACGACTGGAAGCCCTTTATTGCATGGTTAGTTATGTCAAATAAATTGTGAGACATTTAGAACCATTGAATGTAACTACACAATTTATAAAAATACAAAATTTATGAACAAAATCCCCTCGAAAAGGGGCAAGTAAAGGAGAAAAAAGTTATTCTTCACGATCCGTGGTGTTGGCTGACAAAGCATAATGAATGCGTCTTTGGTGGCCAAACATGTGACACGGCAGTTATGAGACGAGCGCCTGTGTATAAGTGGCCAGCCTTATGACGAGACATATGACGAGTGCCCTTCACGGGTTGCAACATGTGATTCGCACTCGCTTGATTTCAAATTGAGGTGGGCAACAAAATGTGGTTGAATAATAAATTTACAAAATCGGATCTGTAAATCCACCAGTATCCATCCAGAGAATCTTCGATCTTTGAGAGTCTTTGCTAATCTCAAACATGCCTACTTTCTAAACATTTTAAAAAATATATATATTCATCCTGCACCGTAGTGATTTTGCAGAACCCTGAAAATGGTAAACCTGTTCAAGAAATGTGCTTTTTTTTTTTTTTATGACGCATTATTTGTAACTATTGAGTCTTAGTCTCCTAACCATCTCATACAAACTAACTAAAGTATATCTTACACTACTGTGTAGGATGAATGTTGTAACAGTCAAAATTAACGTGTCGTACTAAATACCTGATAGCTCTACTTTCATCTCCCTGATGAATCATTCCAGTCGACAGAATCGCGAGTACCATAGTCCCTCAAAATCAGGGAGTCGTCCCAACAGTTGCTCAGTCAAGGGCACAATAATATCGCGAATCACTTTAATAGTAGCATAACTTAAATAAGGTTTTTATTTTAGCTGTTTTTGTATTCAACATGTCCCAAAGATAACGCCGTAGGTTAGGGTTACTTTTCTAAAATTACTCTACTACTTGTAACAAAGTAACACTGGTTTACGGTACAATCAATGAAATCTGAACAAAAATTTTAAATAAAACTACATCACTGTTAAAACGAAGCAGCGATATTTGTACCTAATTTAAGTTTTTTTTCGGATAATCGGAGGTTTACTAAAATTCTACTACAATATTTGGCTAAATAAAAGCATTTAAACATTTATTGAAACATACCTGTAAGAATTCATACTTCTCTATATTCATCCTCAATACATTAGTTTGATACACTATTTATACACCTTAAGTGTCTATTTTATTTGTAACAACTTGAAGCGTTTAAGTTGGTTTTTAAGGCCACTAAACTTAAGGTATAATAATTGTATTTTGTAATTATGGATCACTAAACAACGCTGAAATTTAGACGACTCCATATTTCTAATGTATGGGTTATGAGTTAATTTTAGAATATGGTTTTTAATTAATTAGTTGATAATCATACGGTCAGCTTGGAGGTTATCCGTTGTTAGTTTCAGGGAGAATTATTTGTTTTATTTTATTTGTGCTTATCTCCACGGATAAATAAAAATTTAAAAAAATAATAATCCAGACGACGTTTTAAAAAAACAATAAAATTAATATTAAATTTTATTAAAGTATAAAATTAAACGATATTATTAAACCTCATGACAATGCAAGCGAAAAGTGACAAACAAAATGAAGTCGAAGATCTAAATGATTTATAACTTGCGTGACAACTAATCAGGGAAATAATAAATAACATTTCTGTAAGAAAAAGAAACTCACTGTGTCATAACCTAGTTCATTTTTTTTTTTCGTTGGCTCTTGAGACCCTGTTGATCTCTTGCCGCCGGAACCAGCGTTCTCCTTCCTGTTTGCTGCATACAGCTCTTTGTTGATTCTGTCTATCCATCTGGTTTTTGGCCTCCCTAAGTAATGTTGTCCCTAAATAACCTTATGTGAATGTAGGGGACACTACGATGGGAGAGCTATTTCAAATAAAAGAATATAACAAATGTAAAATTATTCTCGTTCTAGTTGTTGTTGTTGGCTGGGGCTTTAGGGCGTAAAACCCTGAGGTCATCAACGCCCATGTTTCGTGCTTTATAATTCTGTTTCATTTATATTTATAATTCTATTTCACTTTATTTTTCTCTTTAAATAATTTCCTATATAGCTACCTCCTCCCTGCGATTGGAACGGTTTGATGTGGTCCATGGTTTAGTAGTTTTTTTGATAGTTTTTAATTTGCTTGGCTGGCTTTCATCCCACATGGCTTGCCAACTAGATGATATCTCATTTACATTGGAAGACTTATTTCTTGTGGTGTCAGAATGGTCGCGTCCTGACCTGAAAGAGCAAGTACTTGTTTAGCTGCAATGTCCGCCAGTTCATTTCCAGTGATCCCCACGTGACCCGGCACCCATATAAAGAAAACAGTTTTCCCAAGTTTTCGAGCATGTTGGTATAATTGTGAATTTTTATGATCGCCGGGTGTTTCGGGTAAATGATCTTCATGGCTTTTAGTGAACTTAAAGAGTCGGTAATGATAACTATGTTAGTATCCGTTACTGTCATGGAGAAGTGGAGTGCTGAGGCTATTGCATGTAATTCAGCTGTATATACACTGCATAATTTATGCAGTTTTATTTTATGGGTTGAGTTATTTGTGATGAAAGAGGATACTGTAGATTCGTCAGATTTTGATCCATCAGTATATATAAAAAAAGGATCAGGAATACTTTGACAAAGACGTGAGAACCTAGTTCTATATTCAGTAGGTGACGTACTACCTTTGGGAAATCGGTATAATTGGAGCATTGTATTTGGTAGCCTGTGTATCCATGGAGGATTGATGACTTCCGGGATGTACAGAGGTATTTCTTTAAAGAACTCAATAGCAGTATGTGTTCTTTCTGCCAACGGGAGTGTTGAATTTATTTTATTTTTAAAAAAATTGGAATATTTAGGTTTGAAGATGTATTTATGCATAGGGTGGTCGTTTTGAGGGTATAATTTCGACATTTTTTGCCAGTTTTTTCCTTCTAAATAAAAGAGGAGGTATTCCAGCTTCAGAACACAGACTAAGAATGGACCTAGTTCGAAAAGCGCCGGTTCGAAAAGCTCGTTCTAGTTTAAACAAATATGTATATATATATTTGAAAAATTCATTTTTTTATTGAGATACTAGAACAGGAAAGCAAACATTCGATGTTCATGACCATATTTGTTACTTATTATACCGGCAGCCGTATAGCTTGTCTCATTAATACCAAACTATTTGAAAATCTTCACATGCCTACCACATCTTGGGTAAATAGACTACATCGTCATGATGGAGTTTTTTCGCTAACTACTTAGGCCATAACCATATATACACTACAGTTTTAATGAAATTTTGATAGTGTCCATAAAAAATTAATATGTATTGTTAATTCCAAATGTTTGTCAGATGTGGTTCTCAACCTCTCCTCACAAAATATCATCTTACCACTTTCACCTATAATCCCACTATAATATAAACCCCTATATTTCAAAATAACACATGATTTTAAAATCTTTTCAAACTTTCGCCAGAACCTCATTCATCACCTTAATTCTTTACAACAATTCTTATCCAATACCAACCTTCTGGAGGTTGAAACTTTTGTGACCTCTTGGCTTTTCCATTCTAGGAGGATGCGTCTCTAGCGCTCTCACTCAGTCTCCACTGGCTTTTAATACCAGTGACGTGGTTGGGAGAGAAGCGCTGGGATCTCTTGGAGCCCTGCTTTACCTTCCACGTGTGGGGGGGGAGGGAGAAGTTTTGCTCAGAGTTCCTAAGGCTGAGTATAAATATTGTATATAGATACGAATATGTGTCAGACAGATGTATTTATTTTATTTTCACGTAAACCAAGTTTGCTTTCTTTACCTTGTTTATAGATTACTCCGTTATTTTATTCTTTATCAAAATGTAATATCTTGTATATTGTTATGATTTAATATTTATTTTATTTTTTCTTCTTTTTTAGTCTCTAAGTATGGTATGAATGAAAACTTAGAACTATAATACAATACTTATTGCTCTTGATTGTGCCAGCTTGTATTATTATTATTCAATAAAAAATTTAACTGAAAATGTTCCAATAATTTCAACTCAAGGTAGGGTGGAAAGTAAGAGTTGTGTGATGCTCGGACCACACACGATTTTTTTTTCTACATTTAAACTAATATATGTTCGTGAAAGTAAATTAGTAAAAACAATTAAAATAAATCTCTCAAAATGTTTTTTCTTTCTTCGACTACAAAGCTTCATTATTGATAATAATAAACCGTGGACAATTCATGAAATAATTCCCAAAAAGGTAATCAAATAATTTTATCTATTTGGCAAGGTATATTTTATTAGCTATTACAGTTACGAAAAACAATAATAGAAACATTATTGTGGGAACTTTAAATAATCTTCTGTTTTTCAATAGAATCTAGAACTAACAACTGTTTCTGTGATATTAACGAAATGACCTATCCATGATTGAAATCAATTTCCCTCTACACCCTCTATTTTGCGCATTCATTGACTGGACTAATACTATTCTTTTTCAGTTTTATATTATGTCTCACTAAGAAAAATAAAATAAAATAATTGTTATTGTACTATATTATAAAGTATAAAAAAGTAAAGTAATTGCTTGCTCGTCCCCAGAGTATATGCATAGAAAGTTAACCGTGAGGGACCTCTGGTTTAGATCTCGAGAAACAATTTCCAATAGCACAAGGGGCTTTTTAGAGGGAGTAGGTGTTGGCAATGGGATACCTTGGTAATTAGCTCTAAGGATATCTAATATTATTGATTAGCTTTTTTTTTTCTTTTTTGATGTGATATGATATGAATATGATATTGATATGAATATGATATTGATATGGATATGGATATGAATATGATACAACAATGATTATGATATGAATATGATTTGTTTTCAACTTATTTATTTGTTGTTAACTTCTCACATTCTAACTTATTTATTTATTTATTTATTAGTTTTTAACCTATTTATTTGTTACTGACATTATTACTTATTGTTTATTTTAATTTTTTCTACATGTTCATTTATTCATAACGTTTCCTTATTATTATTATTATTTTTTATGTGTTCTTACTCGAAGTATTAACATTAGATGAGTCCATAAATTGTACTAAAACTTGTGTGATAAATTTATGATGGTTGTTGATGGCATTATCATGACAGGGTGCTCCGTACCTCCAATGTTGGCCAATGGCTCCTGGGCCATCTTGTAACCTCCGCCTTCAGCAGGCCCAGCCCAACTCCTTGTAATGAGGCAAAGGAACGGCACTGTAAATATTTGAGCTTTCCTCTGTATGTATTGTATTTGCTTAGTAAATTAAATTAGGATGTACAAAAAAAAAAATATTTATGAAGGATCATCAGAAAAGAGGAACGTGAGATATGCGAGAGAGATATATAGAGGATAAAATTTGTAGTGTTAATAACAAAAAAAAAATCCAAAGGAACAAAAATAAAAACAAATTTAACGAAATTGTCATAAAACAGGAATATTACATTGTTGTAAATATTGTATCATTTTATTTCGTTCATGCCGTTTATAATGGTTTTTAATTAATATTGATTCTCAGTTACTTTTTTGTTATAAACATTAAATATTCTAGAAAATAATGTTTACTGTTTCACTTTTTTTTAATAAACAACTTTATCCATTATATCAGAAACATTTAGTTATTTGTATCAAACTTTATATTTTAATGTTTTCTTAAATTAAATTATTTTTTTATTAACTGTTCCAAGAAAACAATAATTGAAAAATTGACCAAGTTAATTCAATTTTATATTGACTTCTTACTTTAAAGAACAGTAAATATATTTTAGGATCCTTAATATTCACATTGAAATGAGTCTGAACAAAACAGAGAAAGAAGCACGAATTTCTTGAGAACGGTTTAATGAATTTTCATTATAGTTATACCATATTATTGGAAATAACATTTGCTAAAACTTTTTTTCTCTTCACATCAGGACGGTTTTACCGATAATTTCATTAAAGTGCGAAATCCCTGTAAACTTACAACGTTAAGTTGCCTTCAAGAGGCGTGGCCTAATGCTCACCTCTTAGCGCAGGGCTTATTGTTAAATAATGCATTTCTCTCTTCTGATAAAATAAATCGTCCATAGATTGTTAAAGGGAATGTATAAAAAATATCATCATATATATTTTATTTTATTTATTTAATAAGTTTTAAATAATATCTTCGTAACTGCTTTACGAAACAGAAATTATTTAATCGTAATCACATTAAAATTAATTATAATTATACATATATTTTATAAAAATAATACATAAAGAATATTTGAAGTTAAGGTAACAAATACACTTTATAATTGATCTTTTCAGCAGTTGTCTTTGTTAAAATAAACTGGCTTAACAACAACATATTCCCCAAAAATAAAATATACATATAAACATCTCTTTTCACTAATCTTACAGTCTCTGGAATTTTCGGGTATTGTGAATAATCTTAATTTTACAATTTATTTTTCATTTATAATTTGTTTTGAACTGGTTACCAAGTTTCAATGCATAATCTTGAAATTTAATCCTTCTTGCAGTGGTAGCATGAGCAAACCTTGGCAGATTTGAAAACTAGATCTCTCAGGCCGTCTAAGCACAGGACCCGAACCTCCACCTGAAGTAAGTAATTATTAATAATTAGTTAGTTTTAAAAATCTAATTCTTAAATATTATAGTTAACATTAAGTATCTCACTTCTAGATTATTTTACAATTTTTATTTTCGTAAAGTATAAGTGGCTAGCTAATAATTTTAATTTTGAATTCTAAAATATTAGTAGGTGAATTTTTGTATTTATTTATTGATATTTACATAAAAATACATCTAGTAAATTTTATGTTAGGTTATAATGGTATAAAACAGGCTTGTAGAGTAACTACCCTTCAGTAGAACTCTAATAAAATTTTCACATTAGAAGGTCACGAGGCCATCTTCTTTTAAGGCGCCTTGGAGGATTGTCAGAGATGGAAGAGGAATCAAGGTTAGAAATTAATGGGTTTGGGTTGTTAGAGAGTTTATTATGGAAGGATTGCTACCTGGTTTTGGCTAGATCGGTCACATATGAAATATTAAGGTCTTTATAGATGATTTTATTGTGTCAAAGTAAGGATTATCGAGGATTTTAAGAAGGAGTTTGGATTGTATGGATTGGATACAAGAGGAATTCGAAGGTTTTCTGGAAGTTCAAAGCATATACTCCGTATATCCAAAGTCATGTAGATCAGTCTTTTGTAATGGATTGGAAGTTTAGTCCGTTCGTCTAGTAAGTGTTGTGATAGTCGGGAATCGACACGCAGTTTCCTGTCTTCGGTCTAGTGTAAGGATTCCAAGTTAGTCGTTGGATGTTTAAATTAAGATACGCAATTGCATTTAATTACAGATATTACTAAATGTCAATAAAAGATAGGTTTTGGTCTAATACTATTATGTTTTATGCATCTAATATTATTAGGACAGAGGTTTTTTTGTTTTTGTTTTTTTTAATTCATGTTTTAGAAACGAACCTAACTTTAAATCTTTACATCAGAGCTAAACCATCGTAAGTCACATTTCGCTTACTTCGATTTTATTATTGTATATAAATTATCCTGGTCGTGTTATCCAAAGATATGTTTCGTACTAAAGCTAAAAGTGTTATATAATATGCAACACTTGAAATATAAAGATCATGTATAACAAAACAAAATACGGAACAAGAAATAAAGAGAAATCTAATAATGCTTTTTTTCTCTTCTGTAAGAAAGTTTGTGCTTACCACAGTTTACCTCTGCCTAATGTAATAGTATGGTGAACATTTGTACTACGTTTTTAAGAGTAAATAGTTTAATATATTACACCCTGGAGAGAAATGAGACGTTTTTCTGAAAAGAGAGGTTTCACCTGAACTTCTAGGTTTTCAACTTTCATTGCCTGCTTCAGGGCTAATTTTAAAAAATAAAATTTTTTTTTTGTTTCTTTACTTGTGATTAATGTTGTAATGGCTTTCTCAAGTAGCTGCGATGTAGTCGTACATTAATGAGTTTTAAAAGTTTTAATTTTCTCAGTTTGTAGTTTTAAGAGGAATTTTTTAATAAGAGGATTATAGATAATGTTATCTTTTCAACCTAATTGCATTTTTATTTTATACACAGTTCAACTCATCCCGAGTCTTGGCGTCATCGACAATCTTCTTATCGTCATTCGTCTCTGTTTTGAGCAGCCGCTCTCTTTTGTTTTTTAAGTTTTTTTACTCCCTCGACAACAAATTAGTGCAAATTATCTCCCAATTAGATACCGACTACTTACATCCTCAGTCTCCATAATATTGCAGCACTGACCAACAGACGTGATGGCTTGCCGGGGATTGCTTACGAGTGTTTCCTTCGGCGATGGCACAGCCCAAGACTCGCAGTATCCTCTGCAAGCGTTTGTCGTGACATTGAACTCGACGCAGTCCGGGATACGTACAATACGGGTATGGCCTATATGAAAGGTAAAATTCATGAATGTACAATAAATAGTATTCATTTTTTTAAATAAAAACATAATCTAAAGATGGTAATTAAAATATAAATTATAAATATATAACGGCTATTCTCACATAAGTATTAATCCACCTACAACTGTTTTAAAAAAAAGGAAATAAAATTTTCAAAACAATTACTCTTTTTTACTGTTTCTATTGACTGTCTGTCAGACATGAATGTGTATGAAATGTAATGAGTGTATCAATCAGGATTGACGAATAGGCTAGAAGGTGATTCTGCTGTTCATTTCCCAAAAAAGTCTCATTTTAGACCATACTCCGATTCTGATTAGAGTAGGAGAAAATTGATTTTGAAACTGAAGCCATGTTACTGAATAGGAAAGGATCACTTAAAAACTATTTAAGATACTCTCAAATGCAAGTCCCATAATCATACCAATGTTTTATTTATTAATTTTTATTTTTTATAAACCACATTTCTCATATTGTGAATATTTTTCTCAGTCCCCCGTTGGGCTAAAGATAATCCAGATGTAGATCCGTTTTATTACTAACTGAGACACTTTGAAAAAAAAGTTTTAGTTTAGTAAGATACACAATAAAAAGTGTGTTTTTAAATTGTCAAGAACTGTCTCCTGCTCCTCAGTAAAATGCAGAGCTATTTTTATTTTTTTTTGGTGTAATTTAAAAAAAATTTTATCTCTCGAAACTGAACAGATTATAGCCAGTTATCGCACTGCAAGTTGTATCTTTAGAGAGATATCCTTCAAGCTGTTCATCTCACCTACTCTATGGCATCCAGGTTTCCCCCAGGCGTCTTGCTTCGAGAGTAATCCAGGAAAGGAAGATACTAAGAGCATGCACCAGAGGAACTTGTTGACCATCTAAAACAACAGGTTATTAGTTCAACATCTTTTCAGATACAACTTCATGTTAAATAAAAATTGGATAATAATTCACATCTCGTGAATAACGAAAGAATGACAAGTGATGATCAGAAATAAATTTGTTTTAGCATTATGCTACAAACTGTATTTTAATTTAACTTTAATATTTTAGTTATTTAACTAATAATTGAAGAATAAAACCTAAGTTTATATATATGCACTCATATTATATAATGTATATATACTTTGAAATATTAGGCGGAGAAAAAAAGGAATTTATTTCACTCTAATCTTTGATGGGTTCAATGAAAACTATATACAATTACTAATCAAAATTGATGACTCTGCCATAGTAAGGGGAAATAAAAATGGCGGCTGTTTCAAATAATTACAAAAAATCTTTCATTCGAAGTTCCATATCTTTAAAACTACCTATAACAGTAAAAACGTAATAGGACTACATTTCTTAAAATATGAGACCTAATTGAATTATTTACGTTCAATTGTTCCCGAGAAACAGTTTTTCAAAAAGCAAAATTGTTTTCCAAATAAAGAAAAATCAATATTTTGTGAATTTATTTCGGCTATAATAGAAACTACTTCTAATAAATCTACAAACGACGTAGAGATGTCTATTAGCTCTCAATTGAGGAGTAGGAATAGCAATATCCATGATATTCGCCAAAATAAACTCGCAAAATGTTTATTTTTTTTTTGTTCGGAAAAAACTACTAGATAGCATATATTCATTAGCACACAAATTAAAGGTAGTTGAATGTACTATAATGCAGTCGATGACGTTTATTCGTAGGAAGTAGTAGTTTCCATGATATTCACCATAATAGTTCACAAAATAATTTTTTATTTATGTAATAATAAATGTTGCTTTTTGAAAAACTGTATCTCGAGAACTATTGAAGGTAAAGAACTTGAAATCTAGTGTTATAGAAAATTTTAAGGACATGTAACTCCGAACAAAAATTTTTAAATAAAATAAACTTGAGATAGCGTGCACCTTAAATACTTCATTGTTTACTTTTTAGTGACATTTCCTATATTCCTTGGAGAGTCTAGGTAAAAATTAAACCTTTTTCAAACAGAAAATAACGCGCGATTTGTATTTAACTTGAAAGAACTCAAAAATGAATTGTTTGTAATTTCTGGAACAGCCACCATTTTTTATTCCTCCTTACTATGATTGGATGAGTCATCAATTTTGTTCTTAATTCTACATAAATTTCATTAAAGTAATCAAAAATTTAATTTAAAAAAATTAGAGAATTTATTTTCTTAACAACTTTGGTTCATAAATAAAAATTAACGACATGCTAGTTAAATTCATTATTTTATTTAATACTAGAAAAGTAATTGATTCATAAAAAAATAAATTATATTTTAAACAATAACGTTAGGTCGATCACAGGAGTTATAGTGCATTAAATTGCGTGGGCCCACCCATAGCGTAGCTTTGTGTAGAAGCCAGGTTTCCCATATTTTAACTAAAAGGGGTAATATTTTTATTTGAGAAATATCGAGTTCAAATAAAGAATATCCCTGATGCGAATGTAAAATATGAATTAATCTTCTTATATTTTCTATCTTCCTTATGACGAGATGGGACATGAAAATTCAAGTCAGAATACGCTTGATAGTTAAAGATAATGTAATTAAATATCTCCACCTTACCATATTTGTTTGGAACACAAGGTTAATATATCTTTATTGAGATTTAAAAAGATTAATTTCCTTTTTATTTTATTAAATTATGCAATACCCCTAACCATACCATTGGACTGAAATTATTTATTTTATATTCCAGTTTAAATGAACGTCCAAAACATTTCATTTATTACAAATTACAGATCCATTATAAGTTAAGGCCAGATAAGAAATACAAAAAAATAAAACAATAATAATAAAATAATAAATAGTAAATGTTAAACCAGAAATTGATATTAAATTATAAATAAATGATACACTTTCTTCGTTTTATATGTCCTGCCCTTTAACTAATTAAATAATACCATAAATATTTAAAATATAAAATTAATGGTAATTTCTTTCAATACATCCATAATATAATTAGCTCTGGATACGTCATGTATTGTATCAGCCTATTATAACTAATATATTGATGGCCTTACTTCACAGTTGTGCTAAGTTCATTTACATTAAATTTACAAACAATACAATTAAAGGTTCTCTCTCTTTTAGGAAAATAAATTTTTCAATTAATTTTCCCGAACGAGAACCTTTAATATTATTATTGTAAATATAGTGGAAATGTATTCAACACCACTGTGAAATGAGCCATCGATATACACCTTATTTTGTAAAATATAATGCTGAGAATTTTTTTTGGATTAATTTCATATTGCTGATGTTGGAATGATGAAGCTTAAAATAAGTTCCACGCAGGTTAATATGTACTTTACTAATTATTCTGTATGAATATCTTTGTCTGGATATCAAATTTTTAATTTTTATTGATAAATCGAAAGAACATTGGCAGAATTTTCAGTTGTACTGATATTGTTGAAAGAGCCATAAAAGTTAGAACCAGGGTTTGAATAAAAAAAAAATTGTCTAAAGATGATACGTGTGCGCAACAATATTAAACTAAATGCAATACGGTTTAAAAGTATTATACAGAATGAATGGGTAAGATATGATAAATACTTATATTTAATACAATTTCAAAATAAAATATGCTAGAATAAATTTCACTAAACAATAATAAACATAAGCTAATACTTACTGAATATTTTTCATTAATCAATTTGCCTAGAAGAAACTAAATAAAGTTTAATATTTCATTATTTATTTATTGGTTCCTAGTAACAAATAATTTTAGTAAATTTTTTTGAAGAATTTATTGAGCGTTTATTCTCATTTTTATTTATTGTAGAAGTGGACTTGTTAATACGAAGACAATATTTAATTGTTGGCCTTACCTTCGCTGGGAAGTTTGAAGACGCCTGCCTAGAGGGTGGTTGGTGGTAGAATGGTCACTAGCGCCCCTAGCGGCCGCTTACATAGCCAGTTAAATACACCCCCACCACCCCTGCGCCCTCCTACACCCTGCCTCAATGGGATTCAATCATTTTTTTATTTTATTTTTCTTCTTCATCCACTTTCCACAAATTTAACAACCTGAACTATGACCTCTATTCTTCTAATTATTTTCTTTTAACAGGAATCAAAAGCCTTGAGCTGTTATGGAACACTCCATTTCTTTATCATAAATAATATCAGTTATTCTAATTTTTTTTCAAGGTGGAAGTCAATTTTTCTTTCTATTTTGTTTATCTCACGTTAAAAGAAATTTATATTGAAACTGATCAGTCTCTGATTTTATCTTGTTGTTGTCAAAGTATTGAAGGAGGCTTAATATAAGATGGACACAATAAAAATTAAGTGTTAATTTTGAGTTAAAGACAATTATGACAAGATAATACATATGATTGAAAATACAAGAAAACATTTTAACTTTTATGTAGAATTGAATACGAAAGGTTTGTTTAATCTGGTTTGACATATGTCCATCATATAATTTAAGTATAACAATGAACTGGATAGTGGGCAAACTGTCCTAAACGTAGTTCGGATGTCAAAATAAATTAAGACTTTGCACTCGGCATCGTTTCGGACGTCACCAGCAACTCGAAACCACTTTTTGCTAAAACCTAAAATAATAATAAATAATTTTTTTTTAATTTTAGTTTTTTAAAAAAGGGTGTGTATGTTAAGGTTGTTTGTTTAATTTTATTTTTTTAAGAACCCATTAGCAAATGACCCTTTGCACTCGGCACCTTACCTACGCTTTTCGGACGTTACTTACGCAACTCAACGCCATTTTTTTTTTTTTTTGCGAAAACGTAAACCTTGGCAACGTAATATTATATAGTAAAAAGTTTACAACCTCACTGGTGTTTTGCCATTACAAAAAAAAAATAATAATGATTATAAAATGAAACGAAGGATAAAGAAATAGTTTGGAAATTACTAATAGTAAATTACGAAATCACAACACTGTCGTATGAGTGTAGACATATTTATTATTCGTCGCTTCAATACGATGTGAATTCTTGTTAATTTCTTTTCTCAATTTTCGAATTTCTTTATTATCTTATCAAATTTCCCTGTACCATTGAACCTTATTCGTGTACCTTTGTTCTACGAACTCTATATATTGCTCAACGGATTAGAGAAGTATACAGCTCGTCGTGAATACACTAAGGACATTATCTTTCGACGTAAAACTGGTTAATTTATTTATCATGCATCTTAATATTTTTCTCTGTTTTTTAAGCCATTGTAATAGATAACTACAGGAAAACACATGTCTCTTAAAAAAAATTGCAGTGAAATAAGTTTATTCTCCATAATTGCTATTAAACTTCCATGAACCCTCAAAGGGGACAACCGAGTTATATGCTAGACTTACGTTGCCCCCTAAGAGGTACATTTTAAATAAACTGGTCTGTAGAATTTTCATTTTTCAAAAAACATCCATTTTTGAAAAACAAATGTCTCTCTCATATACACAACAAAACATATCGCTACTTTACTTGAATAGTTATCTACAGAGGATCAATCTATATTTTTGGTGGGATTACTCATTAGGTATTTCTTGCTGATCTGTTAATGTTTTATCTGAATATGGGAAATTCCAACACTTTTAGAAAGAAGAAATATTTTAAGAATGTGGTTAATAAATGACAAATAGAAATTATATTCGCGTTCTCACAGACCATATATCTGGTGTTTTTTCAAGTAAAGCAATCTTTTGACATTAGTGTTAGCAAACATAAAGTTTAGAAAACCTTGGGTATTAGAGCATCTGACTTTGCCTGTGGGTAAAGGGTGGGGAGAGATGCACAGTGGAAAACGTTTTCCTGCAACGTTCTCCACTCTTTTGTCTTTTCTCCGCTAGATCTGTTCCAACAACCACGTCTGTCCGGAGCATGCGTAGTACTTGTTTTTCCCTCCCAAATCCTGTACTATGCTCCGTACAGTTCTGGATAGTCAGAAGTGCTCGTTGGAACAAACCTACTCAGTTGATTGGACTACTTTTTCTAATCTTTCCTTTCCTATCCTTGACCTACTTCTGCAACTGTACAAATAGAAATTCCTCGTATGTTTTTTTTTCGAAACTACTTTTCATTAATATCGCAATATTATAAGTTTCTCATGTCAAGTTTAGTGGGTAGAGGGAAAAATATCCACTCTCAAACCGAAAACGTAATTATAACGTATTTAAATTCATGGAAACATGCTTTGAGTGGTCCATTGAGTGTTTCTCTGTTATGAAAAGCCATAAGCTACTGCATTTATCATAAGTTATGATATTATGTTATGTTGTTATGGTGTGAAGGAGAAAAGGAGCTAGGGTGGGAAGGGTATGAATTGACTAAAGGCCAACTCATCTTAGATGCACTATACTAAACTAAATGATGAATAAAAAACTAATATTTAATTCTCACAAGGTAAAAATAATACAAATTAGCTATAATTCAAAATCGGGTATTGAACATTTCAGTGTTTTCAAAAGTATATATATAAACTAAAAAAGTTCTTCTTTATTAAATACAACAAGTAAATGCTTCATAAAGTTCTTTTTAAATGTCACAGTAGTTTAAATTATGATAATATGTACTAATTATGAAACTATTAAAAACTACAACTTAATACATTTAATTTAATTTTAAATTCTCCAAGTAGATAAAACATTTTTGATGTTTTACCCCAATAAAAACACATTCATCTTATTAAATAACATTATCTTATAAGTAATTTTATAAATTGACTGTAAACCATAAGAATGAGTTCTGTAAATTTTAAATTATCTTGAAAGTGGATAACGTTATTTAATCGAGAAAAAAAAATAAGTTCAAACAAGACTGAATTGAGAAATGCAGTCATTCAATCTCAAACTTAAATTTTTAATTTCAGATTCAGATAAAATTCAATTACATGATCAAGTGTCACCCATATACACATTTTTAGGAGATACAAGAATTTTTCTATCCTTACATTTATTTTTAACCTTTAAGTTTCATAAGCATAAGCTAAACAGATTCTATAAAGCTTAAAACCTTCACTGTGGTAGAATTTTTCAAAATTCAAACTTGACCTCTTGCTAAACAACACTTTGGATCAGTCTCTCCTCCCCACTGCATACCATAACATGAGTCATTCTTTTCAACATATCCAGGGCTTTATAATCTAGTTAACTATTTCTTTTTGGATTTATATTTATCACTGTTAGAGAACTTTAAAATCAAGTCTTATTTTTTAAGAATTTTTATGAAAATGTAACTTGAACTGCTCCAACCCATAAAGAGCTCAGTACAAAGTAAGGAAGTACTGTTTCTTAAACAATAGTTGTGCAAGGAAGTATTTGTTCATGATCACACTCAAACACCATGTTTTTACCCCCATTAAGGGTACTCACTTTATAGAGGCTGGGCGTGCCATAGAGTGTGCTGCTAGAACCTCCAGGGTTGACTCATAGCTAAAGCATCAGAATAAATAATTATCTGCAAGAGACAGATTTGATCTCAGGCTGAGATTATAGTAACATAACACTTTACTCACTGAGCTACTCTGCTCCCTTCTCTTATTTTAGTTACAGAATAATATTTAAACCCTAAAATGTAAAATGCCAAAAAAAATGTCAAAGAGGAAATCATTCAAAACACCCAGAAAATGGTTAGTGTTCTTTCAAGTTTTTAAGAAACACACTCCTTATGCTGTCCTAGAGGAATATCTTCAAATCCTCCACATTTCCAATAATAAAGTTGTTAATAAAATAAAGAACTTATTTTTTAACATTCATGATTTATCTTTTCTAATTCTTTGGTTTGGTATTTATTCATATATTTAAATAAAGAAATCAATAAATACCGTTTTAAATAAACATGTTCACCTTTCTTTTTTTAGTAATAAACATTAAGTAAAATATAAACAAGAAACATTTGTTTTCTTTTAATAAGAAAATCCTGTATTGTAGGTTTAGTATAGAAATTAGCTCATTCTTGAAGATTAATATTCAAAAGTTAAAGTTACTTTTCCAATTAAACTATTAATAAAAAATGTCTTTAAAATTTTTATTTATCATACTTTAAAAAAAAGACAAATTAAAAAAAAAATCATTAGCAACACCAACAAATTATATCAAAATTCCACAGTGAAAGTGTTAATGACCTAATAAGTGCAACTACATATTAATCCATAACGAGTAAGTACATCACGAAATGAAGTTATTACATCAATGAATCAAACACCTTCCTTTCTATTCTAGATCAAAATTAAACATTGAATAAAGAAAATAAATATTAATGTATATTTTTAAAACAAAATCACAGATTATAATACCTTAAATTAAATTCTAAAACTGTTAAAAATGCAAAAAATTACAGGGTTTTTTGTTTCGATACATTTGTATATAAATGAATTTTTTATAAATGCATTTTCATTTAGATTTTTTATCTTTTAACAAAGGTGGTGTACATTCTTTGTCAGTACCTAAGTAATTTATTTCAGCATCTTTTACTTCTATATGATTTTCTTTCATGGTTTTCTGTGGAAATAAGAACAAAGAACGTCAATATTGCACAATAACAAAAATATACAGTTCATAAAAAGAATTATAATTTAAGAGCAAATATAGGTAGACAATATAAGTTTATATTATAGAATAGAATAGAATAGTTTTTTTCTGAAACTATCTCCAGTAAAATGTGGGACCTACTCGTACCTATATTTGCATATGAGCTAAGAAAACTGAGTTCAACCAAACTCAGTTCTTTTAACTTCATAGTATCATTTCTTCACTTTGAGTTTTGCTTTTACTTTTGTTATAGGGGACTGATTTAGATTATATTAATAATGAGAGGAACTCATTTATTTATTGTCACACATTTTGAGAAGAGAAAATACAATAAAGTATAAACATGTTTTCTAAGAAATTTGTATATTTATATCAAGAAATGAGAATAAAAATAAAGATTATATGGAATGAAAATATAAAAGAGCTAATACAAATGGTATTTAGTATTAAAAATTGAGGATACTAACCTAATTAGTTTATTTCAAAGCTCCATTATAATATTTTTCTTACACTATGATGTTATTTATCTATGCAGAACCACTTTTAAGCATGTTTCTTTTCAAGATATGTATATTAAATTTTAAAATTATTTCTTAATAATAGTTTGATTTTTACTGCAAAAATTGAAACAAGAGAAGAAAAACACAGAACAAGAGCTGAGTACCATAGGTAGCCACCAGGCAAAACCCATTACTCTAAACTGACTAACAAACTAAAAACAGAAATTAGAAAATTCAGAATTTGTAAACCTTTACAGAAAATCGAACTACTCCTGGATTATGGACAAGTACTACAAAACTACATTTTAAAACCTTTAATCATAAACTCCTTATTGAACTTCAGACAAGGTCAAGATACAACAAAGAAAAATTCTAGATATTAGGTGAACATCCATCCAAAACCTTTAATCCTCATCCAGACATCCTTAATCCAATCCATCTTGAACATGCTGAAGTATGTACTGCACAGGAGTCTTTGTTGATGTAGAATATAATTTTAACCAAATCTGACATCCACGGTTAGTTTATGAACTCCATTAATTCCTTTTCTGTACATATTTCCTTTTAGTTCATTCTTATATCACCAACAGAATCTTCAGAATGTAAATCAGAATTTTGTTTATCCATCTTGATTTTTTTTTTTTTTAGTCAGCTATTATTGGAGGAACAATCCAAAGTGGTTTGTTGAAATAACAGAAGTATTAAATGTAAATAAATAAATTACTTTTAACCCACAATGTAACAGGTGAGTAAATTACTTTTAATAATAAATATCGCTATTTATTCTCTTACACTTTGGTTTTCTGTACATTTTTTTTTTTGCTATGAACTCCATTTCTATAGGTAATAAATAATATATGTTCATCTTTTTTTTCCAAACAATTATTAAAAAATTATGTCAGAGGAGCTGAGACTCCCACCAGGCGCCAGAAAGTAGTAACTGTCACATTAAAGGTTATAAAATTAATCTTCCAGGAAATCAATTGTTTTTCTAAATAAAATATTAAACTTCCTTGCTCATTCTGGAAGATTTTGATTCTTCATAACAAACTAAAACCTTCTGAATGATATTTCCAGAATAGTGGAAGACCACAATACCATTTATTGTTTCCAGAATAAAGTTTAATTTTTACATAATTCAAAAAATTGTTTAAAAGGATGAGCCTCAAGATGGCAGTATAGAAAAGACAAAATACTAGCTCATTAATGAATGCACTATACAAGAACAGTATTTTTTTTTTCAAATAGAATAAAAACACAGCTGTGTATCAGATTATTGTTTGGGAAACAGTATACAATAAAAAAATTTTACCTATCAAAAATATAAAATGGCACAGTCATATTTGTAAATGAAATCAGTTTTTATAAAAACACTGAAATCAAAACTAAGATACACACATAATTTCAGTTTTTTAAGAACATGAATGCTATACCTCAACACACGCTTTGTATACTTTGAGGAGTTGGGCACACATCTCATCATTGCTATCACCTTTAAGAAATTTTTCGCTAAACCAAACATTAAAACAGGCATCGTATTCCTTTTTAAGATGAAGACAGGCTTCCATTTAGGATTTCAGGTAAGCTCTGGAAGGATAAATTAAATTTTATTATAAAATGAGTATAGTCACCTGTATACATTGCTGGTATAGTTTGAACAAGGGATCACAAGCATCATCATTTATAGTGCCCTTTAGGAACTTTTCTGTAAACCAAGATTGAAAACATTCATCATATTGATGTTTAATCTCATTACATGTGTTCCCAATACTGTTCATCACTGAGATCTGAAATTTAGATCATTTTTCAAAATGATAGTTAAAATTTTATATTTATCCTTGTTACTTTTGTCAGCTTACTTGGTATGAATGTTAGTGAAAAATCTTAAACAGAAACGAAATTGAAACTATTGTTCAGTAATAATCTAGACTAACTCATAATAAAATTATTTTATTTTAAATGGGTAAAATGTGGGCTTTCACAGTACTACACTAACCTTGTATTATTAATTAATAATTAGAATAATGGATAGTTAATGCATTACTGTAGAAGGTAAATAGTGTACAGGTTAGACATATACAGGAAAGAGATAAACGTTGACCTCTATGATATTAATCATACAAGGCAAAACTAATTTTTTATTTTTTTTTAAAACAAGCCTTGCCATCCCTAATTATTATCCAATCTTGGGGCGATTTTAAATCAATTGAACAATTCTATTTGTTTCACTAATAGAATTCTTTCAGCCCAAATATTACTTCTGAATAGAAAAAGAAATTACAAAGCTATCAACCATCACTACTTACCAATATTAAATTTCCTCAAAAATATCGTTAAAGGTATCAAACTGGAAATTTATACCTCGATGCCCTTCAAACTTTCAAGGGTCGAGTATTACTTCATCTACATTTTGTTTGTTATTTCATGCTTTGTTGTGAATGATTTATATAAAAATAATCATTATTCTGGAACATTTTCTGTTATGAATAATGTTTAAAAAATCATATCTTACATTTGATGTCAAACAACAACAATCAAACTATTTAAATAAATAAAATCACTAGTTTATTCTAAGTGGATTGGAAATGGCAAGGAACCCAATAGGTTACGATTTCATAAAGTAATTTCCAAAAACTGGAAGCAAGAACAAAAAAATATAGTTAGACGTGTCTGTTGGATGTGAAGTCAAACTTGTCTAGAAAGACGGCCACTGACGAAGAATTCACCGAACCCCAAATGGAACACGGAACAATCTCAAGTGTGAAATCCTGTGTGGATTTTTTGGAATGACGTGGAGCTGCTGGAATTCTTAAGGTAATACTTAAGAAGGTTACTCTTAAACTCCATTACTCTACTTATCTCCATAGATCACAATAAATAATAAAACTTTTTGGTCAATCAATACGGTATAGTTGTCATCTTCGAAATCGATTGAATAAAGCATGTTAAGTTCCATAGTATTGGTATGAATCAAGTACAGTTTTGTTTATTTTTTCATCATTAATTATATTTAAAATATATAAATAACTTCTTATTTAGTTTATTTTTTACTCTTAATTATTTTTAAAAGTTTGTATGTTAATAAATGATATACTATAGAATGTTTCAAAAAGTGACAAAATAATAATATGACGGAACAACTTTGACCTCTGGCAAGGTATGTAACAGCGAACCCATTGGCGTTCATGGGCCAGAAAAATCGCTTAATGACTAACCGTCTTGAGGTTCGTATCTATAGATGGCTGACGCAATACACCATACTGGAGGTGGAATATCTCTTATCGTATGGACCATAGGACATAGCGCCGTGCTTACGGGATTAGATCTCGCAGGGAACCGACGTTACTAGTACTTCGTACCGATTGGAAGCTTGATCTATTGAAGTTCAAAATCGCTGGATCGTCTACAGCGGTGCCGCAATCCACGCGTAATCCTAAGTGATGTCTTCAATCCTTGGAAGTGCTTCGATAAACAGCTCATAAAGATCACCAGATGAATCCGGTCTCGAGCTATATTGGCTGGCATACTCTAGTGGTTTTTAGTCCATCCAATTCTCAAAATGTTACCCTCCTTGTAATAATTGAATGCCTGAGGGGAAGGTCAGATAGCCAATAGGCAACAGCTATCTATCAGGGCGACTTTTGCGAACTCCTTGATGAAAAATCAGAAAAGCCACTGAATAGTTATCAGCCTTGTGCATGTCAGCGCTGGAGGTATCACATACTAAGGCCAGGTGTGCGTTCTATTTAGTGTAGCTTAGCATTACGATAAAATAAAGGAGATCCAGCAACCCTCAAATAATTGTATCATAGCAAACCAAGGTTGATGTCTCCTGTTGCATACCTAGTCAGAGATCAAAGATAGTCCATTACACAGTAACCTCTCCAGACACCTTCCCACCAGCTCCAAGTTTAAGCATATTCACATGAACCACCATCCTACAGAATGTGATATTGCTTGACCTAATTGATCGATTTACTCTTTGGTGTCAGGTGTTCTCACTTGAAGAAATACAAGCATTAAAGAAGAAGAAACTATTGTGGGCATATGGATTTGGTATGCTAGGCAGGATTTAAATCAAGGGTACTACTTTGAGTTATACTCTTAATCATTAATCTTTGTATTTAGAATAACTGGATCACGGTGAACCATCCTCAGTATTGACCTAAGTTAAAAATTACAGATTTTTTTTTGTTAATTTTTAAAAATAAATTCACCCTGCACTCGAAATACCTCACTGATAGAGAACACAAAATAACAGGAAAAAAAAGAGTGGCTCTCGCACCTTGAAGTGAACTTATTTCAATGGTAATGTGACAGCCAAAAATTGATTAAACATTGAATAGTTAAAAAAAGAAATGAGTCTCACAGATGGTATCAGAGGAGTTTGGTTACACACCCTGGTGAACAGAAAGTTAATAGCTTTAATAACAACCAACTAGAGAGCACTTATTCGCTGAATTCCTTGTAGGTCTATTCTATTCTAGCCCCAAATGGCACAATTTTAACTCAGCTTAAGGTAATAATCGGTTGGGATTAAATTTATATTTATATTTATTTACTTTACACACTTAAGAATAACTTTGTAATACTATTGAATGATATATTTTAATTTATATATTTTTTTCAAAACAAAAAAAAATATTCCTTTAGATCCAGAAAAATATTTGTCAGTTTTTTAATTAAAGTAGTAAGCATGAGCAAGGAGTAGTTCTGAATAGCACTAAGATTCAAGGAAATATTTTCTGTACATAGAGGCAGTAAAAGCATTATCTATTATATAACATTAAAACTTTAATAAAGCCAAATTATTCTGATAGTTTATACTAGTTCTGTTTCTTATACATTTGTAACATATATCGTTTTTAGTTACATCCTTGCAGCTGGTACAATTTAAAAAACTAAAACAACTCCTAATTTCTTTAATTTGTATCTGAGGTGTGTTATGAGGTTACATTATTACCTAAATTCTCAAGGCCACATATTTTTAAATGCCAAATTAATTAGGAAAACCTTTAAATCAATATGAAATATCACTGTTCCCTTTTCAGAAGGTTAAAATATTATTAAACATAGAAAAACACAGCCTACTAAATTTGATGGGGTTTTCCTTCTACCAGTGTCAATAGTTACATTTTGTTCAGTGTCAATAATTTTCTTTCAATTTAACTTTATGATTGATTATCTTTGAAGGTTTACAACCTCAAGATTTTTACATGAATCTAAGTCAGGTTCAAATATTTTATTTCTCTACCTCATCATCCACTACCCTTCGCATTATTTTCTATCTAACCAAATTAAGCTAAACATATGAATGTTTAGTTTGCCTAAGAAGGCACTGCAATATTCAACCCGTAAGTACTAAATATAATTCATTCAATTTATTCTTTTTTCTTTATTTTATGCCATCTTTCATTATTACTACTATACTCTAATTGCTTATCTTTCATTCTTATCTTACAACAAAAATCACCTTAAATATTACAAAATTATTTTCTGTTACTCTGTGTAATTGAAGGTTTATTACAACTACTCTTATTTTTCTTATCGCCTTATGGACATTACACCAAAATACCTTCAATACCATTAAATGATATATTTTAATTTATATATTTTTTTCAAAAGAAAAATAAATTAAAATTAATTCTATACAACACAGAGGAGTTGAGTTAGGAGCCACATACACTAATAAACACCATTTTGTTACCATTCCAAAATGATTATTACTCAAAAGACACAGTAGGTTTTATAATAGACACAAACTACTTGATTACATTAAAAATTTTCTTCTATATTTTTAAATAATAAACAAAACTGAGTTTCAAAAGCAATATTTATGTAAATGCTCATTTCAAAAACATATATTCTAGCCCATAAATAATAATAGACTATTAAACTTCTAAGCAACAACATGATTATGTACAGTATAGCCTTATCAAAAATTATAATATTAACATTATCTTACATAATTTTACAAATTTTCTAAAAATATTTACATATATTTTTCATTGATATAATACCTCAAAAATATATTTATAATTTATAGATATCTGGTGTTCAATTTTTTTTTTAATTTTTCATCATTCCTAAATGTTATTTACAAAATGATATTTAAATATATTTATTTGTTTTTACTAAAACTATGTACAAATTCACATAGTGAACAGAGAATTGACTACCAACATCAATATAAAGTAAGAAAAATTAATATGCCAGTCTTAATGCTATTTCGATATCCTCTTTATAATAAATGGTAACACATAAAACTTCAATCACAAGAAATTTCATCCTGAAACAAATATAAACATAATTTTAATTTTATGACTGTATTAACTTATTTTAATTAACATTCCATTGGGCACAGCAGATCAATTTGATACCTAAAATCTTCTTTATACATCAGCCTGAAAGTTTAAGGATCTGATTCAACATCTTTCTGCTTTTCCACGACTTTACTCCATTTTGAAATCTAATCATGCTATATACTAATTACTATAATAATACGATAACTATAAATAATATAATATATAATAATTAT
Source organism: Halyomorpha halys (assembly GCF_000696795.3). Classification (NCBI taxonomy): domain Eukaryota; kingdom Metazoa; phylum Arthropoda; class Insecta; order Hemiptera; family Pentatomidae; genus Halyomorpha; species Halyomorpha halys. The sequence continues at coordinate 118,400 of NW_027115140.1, forward strand.
AATCTGGATTATCTCTCTAGGAAGTCTGGTGAGTCAATTTTTTATAATTTTTTGAGGTTTATTACTTCCATCATTTTCAATAAATTATTATTTATTTATTCATTAACATTGTACAA
>NW_027115140.1:118565-135874 GCF_000696795.3 Halyomorpha halys
TCCCATATTCATGCACTATAAAAACCTCATGATTTCATATGGGAAATCATGTCCTCTATTTTTTCGAAGATGAAAAAATGGAGGACATGATTTCCCATATGAAATCATGAGGTTTTTATAGTGCATGAATATGGGATAGTGGTCCCGAAACGTTGTACAATGTTAATGAATAAATAAATAATAATTTATTGAAAATGATGGAAGTAATAAACCTCAAAAAATTATAAAAAATAATAATTATATTGCCTTGGTGCCATTTAGATTTTGATACAACATACCCTTCTCCTTTATCTTATATCTTTATTATACTGGCCTTTTCATTTAAAAATCACTTGAGTAAGTTAATTATAATACTTTTGTGATGAAAACGGCATATTCTTGATTTTCAAAATTTATGGAATACTAGTAGTACAAAATATTAAAGTGACATACTCCATTCATTTCTGTAACATTTCATGAACTATAACAAAACATAACAAAGAAAATAATATGCCCTTAAATCATGAGACCTACCTCAAGGCAACTCAAAATATGCTCTTTAATGATAAATAGAATGAAATTATTTCAGAAATTAAATAAGACATAGAGAAAGATGCTGAGGACAGAACCATGGATACTCATAAAGAGAATTAAGTATATAAACAATCTGACTTTAAAAGCAAATCTCATGATGAATTAGACAATATGACTGATTTAATTGGATGGTATAAATAAACAAAATGGAATAGTTGTTCATCTTCAAACATAGTTCCCAAGTGTCCTCATAAATAATAAATAAAAAAAAAAGTTACCTGTAGAGATAGGTGAAGCAAAATATCATGTGCCAGGCAGATTTGATAAGCCAAGTAATTCAGAATATAACTAGCGAAAATTTATAAATTGGTAAAATCAAAAATACATTTAAGTGAGAGACACAATAAGCCATGATTTACAGTCTTAATTTTCTTTTGTCTAAAAATGAACATCCTAAGAAATGTCATTAAATTTGTAGAGGATTTAAATGAATGAGAAGAAAAAATAATTAATAACTAAGGATAGCCCTATATCTACTAAAAGTAAAATGAAATCAAAATTTTACAAACTAAACCATATTCACTTGTTTATAATAATTGATTATTTTTTTAACTTAGAGACACTATAATAGCTATTTTACTTAATAATAAAAAAATATAATTCCAGGCCTATAATGAAGTTGCAGGCCTACCTTCTACGCCATAACCCCTGATGAAGACCTGAAACTCAGGTCGAAACGTCCACATAAAATAAATAAATATGGTTTTGTTTATTTATGTTGTTCTTTGCTGACCGCACCCCCTGACAAACTTCTCCAATCATTAAAAAAATATAATATTGGAAAGTGGATCATTCTAATACAGTGCCCAACGGAAAGTTAATGTTGCCAAGACAAAAGAAAAACCTGATAAATTTGATGTGATTAGTCATTATTAACTATCTTCCTATGGTGTGCATCCATATCTCTTCATTTATAACAGACAGCTCTAAACTTTCAGGAGGGAGAGCTTTGACTTGTTTGAAATCCTCTAAGTAGAACAACAGCTCTTGAGTAACCAACCTGAAAAAATCTTCTGGTTAAAGGGAGTACTGTAGATTTTTTTTCACATAATTTTCAAACCTTAATACAAATTTAGCAGATATATTGCATATTTTAAAGAGAAAAGACTCTTGTCTACTAATTTTTCAACAGTGGCAGAAGCAAATGGTTTGGGGTTGCCTATTAATATGCTAAGAGAACCGACTGTTGATTCTCTTAGACACAGCAAGTATAGTGCAAAAATTTTTAAATATTTGAAAAGTAAATAAATAAATAATAATATGATGGTGGTTGTTGGACTTCTGATATCCCACCTCAGATACTCAACCCGCAATAGTGAGAATAAAACAGACAATAATAATAAATAGATATATTTCTAAATATTTTAATAAACAACAAAAATAATCCTAAACCATCTTACCCATGGGTTGGACCACCATTGTTGAGAATATTCATTTTTTGGAGTTTTTCACTAAACGTGTTGATAAAACTTGTATTAACACCTTTATAAAGTTCTTGAATTTGACTATGAGGCAATACACCATAAACAGCTTCATGGCACTTCTTCAAATGCCTAAAAACAAACTGCTTTAAGTATACTATTACCATGAACTACTTTTATATTTATATATTTGTAATCTGTAAAACTCCCAAGCAGTTTTACTGAACTAATAGGTAATGATATTATAGGAGAAAAAAATCTTACTTGCAGATATTTTGAAATGATTTTGAAGGAACTGGTGGCTTAGCATCCCAATGCCTCAGTTCTGCTGATATATTTTTATGCATCACTTCAAGTAGCTTGGCGTTCACATCGCTGGCATGATCCTTAAATTTCTGTGAAACCTTGTCCAAGTAATCTTTAGAAGATTCTCCAATAATTCCTAAATTTTACAATAAGTTCAATTCAAAGTCAATAGAGAAAATAATAATAATAAAAAAAAAAAAATGTGAATTCATTAACAGAACTATGCCGAATTTTTGCAAGTCATAAGTGGTATTGTAAACAAATGTAATTACTAACAACTTTAATTTCAGTTCAGTTTTTGACAAAACAACGAAAGCGAGAGTGGTATAATCGCATATTTTTGCCAGAATCAGTGAAGTCCATTCAGAAAAATCCTTATGGATTTCAGGAAATGAACCGAAGCCTCAATGATCACTGTTGTTAAAGTCCTTATCTAACAAGCCACATATGCTCAAAACATAAGTGGAAGTTTTTTATTTTTTTCATTTGGGGTTTAATCCCCTTCTCTTAGGGTTCTCCAACTTATTAGAGAGGAAAGATGAGTTACCATATAGACTGTTCCAGCTGAAGTGGAAAAGTCGAGATTTATTGTGAAGGGTACTTCACATGAAATAGGGGTACATGAAATACAACTGAACCAGCCCAGGCAGTATTCTAACCGGCACTACTTTTAACACAAGAATGCCAAGTTTGTTTCTGGCTCAAGAGTCTCGGCTAACCACGGACACACGCTACGCAATGGGAATATTACAGTTTAAATTTGGTCAAAACCTCACTTGTTCCTTTCAACTAACATCATTAAAACAGTACACAAAGGTTAATAAAATACTTCCAACAAGAGTTCTAAAAAAAAATATCATATTTTGTAATCAGGATGATTTATTGCGAATAACTAATTTGGTTTTATATCTGCTATGATAGGTAACTAAGATTCCATAAATAAAACAGAATTAAATGGACAAAAACAAATAAAATATTTTTAAAAAGACAATGTACATCTAATTTTACTTTGTGAATTTTCCTTTTTGATGTTTGCACTAGTATCTGCGACAAGTACCCTTAATTATTTTGTTTTAATTCTTGCAATTTTCATTCCTCTCTGTTTTCTTGATTTTGAATCTTCCATACAAAAAGATAGAATTATTCTACTCCCATCCTCAAGGAATTTCCAAAATTGAAAATTGGAAATTCCTTGAGGACGGGAATTTCCAATTTTCAGTTGTTTCTAGTTTCTTTAAATATCTTTATCTTTTACAGAAAGGCATAGTTTGGATTGTTCTACACCAAATCAATAATTTTGTTTGTAAAATTAATTTTAGATCAAAATTTAAATTCTTTGTAATTTTTAAATTACTTTATATTTACCTTCTATCCATCAAAACTAATTATATGGTCAACTTAGTCTCAAAAGAACTTTTATTTCAAACACATTTTGCTATAAAATCTAAAAATTGGCAGTAAGACATTAATATATGCAAACAAAAACTAATATGCAATTGAACGGTCAATTCCATATTTAGACAGCTTAGATTTTTTAAAATTATTATAATTTATTTGTACAGTTTTAATTTGATTATCTTTCAAAAGAATTATGAAAATTATTAAAACCACCATGTGATAACAATTCTTTGAAAAAAGGAGTAAGATGTATAGCAAAGAAAAGAAGAGGAAGTATATTTGAAGAAAGCATATTGACAGGTCATGCAATAAACATTATATCAAAAGCAGAAGAATGAAAAATATCAGAGGTATGCATCATTTTTTTTTTTTAATTTCAATATTTTTACTTAGAACTCTCAAATGAGATTTATAGAGTTATAACAGGCTTGAGCCAAGAGGGTACAGATTATGTAGATGATACAAAAGTAACCTTAGAAGTAAATAAAAAGCCTTACAGAAATGGAAAGAGAGAGAGCGAGAGAGAGAGAATCCATAGCTACAGTAACAGAATATAGAAGTAAAAATACATTTTATTTCTGAAAAATTACTTCTATAGAAAAAAGTAAAAGAATTAAAGCATCCTGTGCAATATAACTAAACCAAATTTTAATATTTTCTTTTACTAAGATTACTTTAATTTCTCTTTTATCAATAATCCAAATTAGTTCTGGCAGTGGCCAGCTTCACAACTCAATGAGTGTATACGGCTCAAGGACTCTCACTCAATCTCCGCTGGCCCTTAACCAGTAACATGGCTGAAAGACTGAAAGCACTGGGATCACTTGGAACCCTGCCTTACAAGGTGTGAATGTGTTTTTATTTTATTGTTATTTAAATTTAATTTTCTTTGTCTTGTACATAAATTATTTTATTTTTATTATGTGATCAGTTATATTTTTTATATAGATTCATTTATATAGATTTATATAGAATTACATAGATTTATGTATACAAATCAAGATAGTATTACTTTTTACTTATGTAATTCTTTACTATTATTATTATTTTAAATTTAATTTTTTTTCTTTTAATTCAGTGAGTACTATTGTTATTTAATTTTTTTTTTCTTTTATTTCAGTATACCTTGTATGAATGAGTATTTGTACAGTAATACATAATACCCTTAATTTGTGGCATATGGTATTATTTCTCTTCAATTTTTTTTTTAAAAATTATTCAATAAGAAACTAATAGAGAAAAACAGATTGGTGATGAAAAAAGAAAGAAAGTTGGATAGTATGCAAAAAGAGCAAAAAAGAATACTAGCATTAGTAAAGATTTTATTAGCGTAATCACCTTGAAAATGAACACGGACATGTGGAATAAGCCATAAAATAAGCTGCAAAGATCTCAACTGAAGAGCTAGGTTATTAATTGTTATGGTTTTTAAACCAGTTTTTTCCGACACTGCATCACCTCCAAGCACAAGACTATAGCAGCGGGAATTGAATTGTGTTAATAGTTCACTTAAATATCTGAAAACAAATAAAGATTATTTTTGTGAGTTAAATAAATAAATACCATGCAAACAGCTAAGCATCTTATATAATAAGGGTCAATCCATTCCAAGAGGTTCAATAATGGTTCCTTAATCATTTTGTAATCAAATTCAAAAGTAATTTTTGAACATATTTATTGAGTTCGGTATGCAAATGGCAGCCATTTTGTATCAGTTTTTCAAGCGTTATTAGTTTTCAAACATAAGATTTTATAAATTACTCAATACTGGATGGTATTAGGCTAGTAGTAAAGTAAATTCCATTGATTTCAGCACATTCTGATCTACAGCAGAATTTTATATCGCAGCATTTTATATCTCCCTCACATATTTCTGTTTATTTTTCTGAACTGTATTCATATATATTTTCTATGTACTATAAGTTCCTAGAGTTACCAAAAGATAATAAAATTCAATTTTTGCAAAGTAACTTCATAAAGGAAAAATTTTTCAACCATTTTTTTAAAATCTATTTATATTTTATTTTTCTGTTAATGAACATTATGCACTTATTTCATAAATGATATTAGTAGTGAGTAACTAATGATTTCAAAATTACAACTTCCCAGAAATTTTAGTTTTATAGTTTCTAATTTACCAGATGCAATATCTTTGTTAAGGGATCAATTAAAACTTAAAAAATTTAACACGTAAAGGGTCTCTATAGAATCAAAATACATTAGAAATTTCATCCTCTAGTTTTTAATCTGAGTAGGTACAAAAAGTTATTCATAATAGTGAAATAAAGGTTGAATTGCATATCCAGAAGAACTGGTCATAAAATTAACAACTTTTTGTACCTATTTACATTCAAATCCTAACATTGAAAATCGTGGAGATTGACTCATTCCATTGAGACCTTTTATGAGTTTAATTTTCAAATGAAAGAGTTAGTATTGAAAGCTAGGGTACTCGTATGTTTATAAGCATAAGAAAAAAACTGAGGTTGAGAAATTGTTCCTTCTTTAAGAAATTGTCCTGCCTAAATTTAATTTTGTTAATACTCATTTGATACCTTTGACAACATACAGGGAGTCTAATATAAATCAACTCAAACACTTTTCACGACTAAAAGGATGATCAAATAAAAAAATGCCAGAGGATTAAGTTGTAGGTCTACCTCCATAGCTTCACCAACCCCAACTGATTTTTAGATGATATGCACACGGAGAGATAAGCAGTTAAAAAGTTAGGTAAGATAACACAAAACAAAAAATTAAAGGATCATCTTTCAGACGTTTCATAAACTGTAATCTTGGGACAAGAAACGTCGTGTAATTTTTTCAGAATTTAATAAAAATATTGTTGAGCTTGTAGGTATAGTAGTTTAAAAAAAAAAAAAATGAAAATGTAGTTTCTAAAATGGATTTTCAAGAATTCTGGAAAATAAATTGATTGTATGAATTTAAAATCACATAGTATTGTATCATTATTATTACTTTAGTATTACAAATTACTTTTAAACAGCACTAAATAACAGACCAATAAACCATGATTTTTTTTCTAAATTAATCGAGCAACCACTTATTTATTAAATTAATGATGAGTTAATAGTTGACCGTGCATACATAAAAATGAGAAAATATTTAAGGGTGTGGTCAGTGATCACACCTCTAAACATCCTATCCTCAATTATATTTATATTATTTTTTTCTGGACTGCTTGGAATGGACTAACCCATAATAATGAACCTTACTGTGACTTCATAAAAATAAATTACATAACAAATTCTTCTAGTGAATGTAGAAAACTAAACAAGAGGTAGGAAAAATTTATTAAAAATTCTTAGTGACTTTATCAGACCACAAATTTATAACAAATTAATAAAAAAAAGATAAAAAATTTTCACAAATTTAAAATCATAAGAATAAAATTAAAACAAATGGGCTTTGGTTAATAGTAAGAAAAAAACATTTTAAGTGAGGAAATTAAGAATTCCTAGAAAAATTAAGTAAAAAGAGATTAAAAAATTTATTATAAAAAGTAGAAAGAGAGTAAGAGATTTCATCAAGGAAAGGTAAAAAAAAAAAAAATAATTCTTACCGATATAAATGTTCACCACAGCTAGGAATTTCCTCGGCATGCATACAATATTCTGCTATTATGTTAACAAGAAGAAGAACAGTCCTGAAATATAACACATCACTCCAATCATTCTAAAAGTAAACATTTATATACATCATTTATTTTTATACGCAAGATGAAATAGTGTAAAGCATAATTCGGATGTTTTATTTTTTTAAGAAAAAAATGCAAGTAAATGCAAAGAAAAACTCCATACCCAACTACTGCAAACTTTTCATCACCAATCATTAAGAAGCTCTGTGTTTTATTTTTTTCATTGTTAGCTATATGTGATGAAGTATCAATGGCAAAGGTACCTGGTAAACATGAAATATAATTTTAACAGCCAAGATGAAAAAACAAATATATATACATAACATATTTTAGTTATCAATTATTAAAATTATTTTGAAGAACTAACCATTGTCAGCTATATGATTAACAAGTTCCTGAAAGGTTGCTGGTACATCAGTTTGCCTCCAAGGTTCAGAGTCAAGTAATAGAAAAAGTTTTTTCATCTTCTCACTATGAAACTTATTCATAAATTTTATAGCCTAAAAAAAAAGAAAGGAAGACAAAGATTAATGAACTAATTTATAAAAATTAATGGAATGAAAAAAAGAGTTTATATTCAGACCTTTTTCTAAATATAAAAAGTTTTATGATTCAATATTTTAATGCATAATGTTAACGGAATTTTGAATTTAATTACATAAAATCTATGTAAAAAAAAAGAAGGGAAGATTGAAGAACTCACTTGAACATTAAATGCTGACTTGAGAGATGTTAAAACCACATCTGGACAGATTTTGTCCCAACTTTCAGTTATATTTTTTACGTGGAAAGACATTTTTTTCAGTTGGGTCAGAGTGGCACGTTCAGCAAGCCAATATGTACCATTCAAATGCCTGGAATCATCTTTCATCCTGACAAGAAATTAAAAATAAATAAATATTTAATACATTTAAGTAAATTATACAAACACGCTCAACAATCTTACTTTTCATCAGGCCATACTAACGAACGACTAGAAAGTAACTGAGCACACCTCTCTTGAGAATAACGACTAACAAACATCAAAAATTGTTTCAGTTTTTGCAAGATCTTTTCTTCTTCATCATGTGACAGCTGCCAATCACCAGAATCTGAACCGTAATTCCTGCAATCCAAACACCAAAAATAATTAAAACATATTATTATGGAAGTGGAATGGAATACTGTATTAATTCATAAAAATATTATCTCTAAGAAATTTAAATACGGCGACAGATAAATTTACAAAAGTAATGTGAATCTAAGTTAGATGATGCTGTGGCATTTGATTTGTTTTCAATTCAATTCAGGTATTTATTCTTGATAAATGCCAAGTCAGTATTCAGCCACTGATGTGATGTATACATACACAGGAGGGATTAGCCTGATTCAAGCTAGGTAAAATGGAACTGTGGGAGACATAAAGTTTTATCTAAGCACCACAAAGCATTTGTGCTTATATCAGTAGTTTTCTATACTTACTCTGTACATGAGAATTTTAATATTGTACATAATTATGATGTTTCTTAAAAAATAAAATTCCATCAGATGTGTTAACGACAGTTATATTCATTATTATAACTGACGTTATAACCAGCGGTCGTTATAACAGGTTTATTTGACACAGCTGCTATTAATTAGTCATCATTACAGTCTGGAGCTAAACCTTTTCTGCATTCATTTAATAGTTGTTTTAATATTTTGATTGTTAGTTGTGATTATTATAATGCATTAACAGATCCTATCTGCACTTATTATATCTGTTGGGCCATTGTGATATAAATCCATTTTGATTGCTGATTATGATTAATATAATCTATTGCATTTGATGAGTACAATGGTGATAATTAAGTTTAAATAGAATTAATACATTATTTTAAATCAGTGTAGATGTAGATGTGGGCCCACCAACTTTTGACCACGTTTGAAAGTTGTCAATAACTTCACACCAATAGCCTATACTACTGTAACAACCAGAAATATCTTCCTCTGACCTATCAGAGTAGGTCAGATAATCCTTTTTTCAAAGACTGTCCTCTCCCGTCTCTGACCCCTCAGAGCCACCTACACTCAGTATTTTATTTTATATATAGCTAGTAATTTTGTAAATTTGTTTGTTCCTTTTCATTATTCAGTTTGCTGATTTTATTTTATCTTAAAGGCCTTTTATTTTAATTTACTTCTAAATATTTTATTTTTATTATATGGATATATTTTCAATAGTAAGCCTCGCCAAATAAATGTTTATATTCGAGCCACTTTGTTTTTCTTTGAAGCCAATTTAAAAAAAAAAAAATTCATCTATTTGTGGTGGCTTCAACAAGAGATAAAATTCCGACCAATTCCTTCTGCAATTGGTAGGTTAAAATGAATATAATAGCATCAATAAATCACACTAGGTCATCTGGAACCCCATCTCTTCTTCACAGACTGGGGGAGGAAGCTTAAAATAAAAGATTGAAACTGTCTCCTTATTCTGTCAAACACCTAAACTATTACATAATTTTAATTAGAACTCTTTTATTATTAATGAAAACACATTATATACATTGTTTGATAATAAAATACAATATTCCCAGGATAAAAATTACTTTATATTTCATTTCAAATCATAATAAAATATTAAGGAGGGAAGTATAGACTGGATTAGAGGCAGAGAGGAAAGCCTGAGTTTCATTTTGGATTAATACTGAGTATAGTACCCTCTTCACATAAAATAACAGAAAAACCACATCAAAAAAGCAGAGTCCAACTTGCAATGCCACAGAATGACAGATGACTAAAGAAAAAATAATGCTGGTAATTTTCAAATACAACCGAGGTTAAAATATGAAAATGCTGATATAGAGTAAATTTAGTTTACCGAATAAAAGACTGAATATTGAACCATAATGGTTAGCATGGTTACAAAAATAAAACAAAATCATTGTTGTTTCATCTTCTGACCTTCCAATTAAACTTTTTTTTACCAAGCTTTTAGATCAAATAGACCTAAGGTAAGATAAAAAACAAAAAACTATGGTTACTCAATAAATTCCAGTACAAAATGTTCTTGATGCAGAAATTGTTCATAGTATTTATATGTAAATTCGTGTGATTTTATGATATTTTTCCCTAGCAGTTAAAAATCAGTAAAAAAAAAAGTAAAAATTAATAAGTCTACATATCACTATAAATGAAATAATTACACTTCACTTACAAAATTACATCATCATCTTTTTGGACAGAATGGTTCCCTGCACTGATATGAACAGCCCTCACCATGATGTTGTAACCTTTCTGGAATAAAGGAAAAAAATTTATATGTATTTAAGATAAACTAATCAAAAACTAAATGAACCATAAAAAAAAAAAAAGGAATAAAATAAATAATCAACTAATTGAGAAACTTTATTTTCAACCCTATGGGTACCCTTTTACTTTCTCATTTCCCGCTCATTTTGAAAAATTCAAAGTTATACATGAATATAGCAAAATTATTTTAGTCTTCATTATATAAATAATACTCATTTATCTTCAGTATTCATTTTTTTATAAATTTAATCAATTTATTTTTTATCTGACTTTTAACCTGTAACTTGGCAAGAATAGATCTGCTAGATCTTTTTTGTAATCTTTGATATTATATAGACAAGTAGGATCCTAAATAATACAGAAATCAAGAAAAAAACAATTTTTTAACAATTTTATGATCTTACCAAATTCCAGAGGTTAAAAATGGAGTATACAATTTTTTTTTGTAGTCTATAATATTCTTGAAAACAGAAAAAGGAATAACATTCACCATATTAAACCCGTATATTTTTATTAATAATAATAAACGATTATAAAGAAGTCATGCACATAATAAGGGATGGAGGAGAAGAGCTTCAAGCTCCTCTATTGACATATATATTTATGAAATAATTAGTGCCCTCAATCCTATATGCCTTCGATTTGCTGAAAAATAAATAAAACATACTCAGAGTGAGCCTAAACAAAGCCAAACTCGACCTTCAGGACTTGGCACAGTACCATGTATAGAACCTCATTTAAATTATGATTTCCTCATCAAATAAATTCAAAAATTTATTATCATTATACAAAAAAAAAATTATATAATAAACAAAAAACAATAAAGCAAAACAGAAATAGTCCCTAATAAGTCACTGAAACAACATAATTAAACTTAACTTTCCACTATATAGTGCCATGATGCTTCTCGATCAGAGCTCAAAAAATGAATTAGGTACACAACTGGTAAGACTAAGTATCAGATACAAACAATGCTACTAACTGACTTCTCAAATAAATTCCCTCAAGTAATAAAGACTTAGCGATCCCGAAGGTTCGAGGCCAATACCATTAATTGCCCTGTACATGCATCCGTCCGGTGACACCCGGCCTAACCCAAATACTGTTTAACTTTTATTTCCTCATAACTTTCATTTTTTCTAGTTATTGTAGAATCATAATACTTAACTCTCTCTACCAGGTCAAATGTATTTCCTCCAACATCTATATCACCAAAAATGCTCCTGTTTCTACTGCTAACCATATATTTTGTTTCATCCATATTTATTTCGACTCCTAAATCCTAACTAATTTTATGGTTCATGTAAATTCCCTAGATGGAGAAAAATAAAGGAAACAAAAATAATCATCCTGGAGCTGAGAAAAAGTTCTCAAAGTCGCAGAGTGGTACATGGTATCTTGCTCAGCTAAGGGTTAACAGATTTTTTAGATGTTTTGTATGACTCTTTAACCACCCTGAATAAAAGTTCATAATTACCTTAATTCTCTGTAGCAGTTTGAGAAGAACATTAGTGGCATTTGCTAGAAGAGTAGCCCATTCATCGACAGTAAGCAGTCGAAGTTGTCCTTCAATGCTAGATTCTGATGACAGCCTATCAGTTCCTGCTATCACTTCTATCACAGCTTGCTTAATGGCAGCTTTGACTGCCGCCACACACTCAGTCTCATAAATGTCAACAAATGTAGAATTTCCTCGTCGAACCATTCCCATAACTATACAGATTAATTTTTCCTGGAAAAAATAAGGTATGTGCTACATACAAATATATACTAATGCAGTTCAAATAACATATATTAGATATCAAACTTATACACATGGTATTTTAAAAAGAATGAACCGATTTGGAAGCTTTACTTAACAATATGCAAGCAACTTAGCACAAGTTGGAATCTATTACATTGAGCAGTGGTGCACGATCGGAAATTTGCGGACCACTGAGGTTCCATGAACCTCTGCAAAATAATATTGGAATAGGTCATTCCATTTCAACTCAACACACACAGTTTTGAGACAAGCCTTACCATCTCAGATTTCCCAGTTGCATAATTCTTGGGGCTGTCTATAGCTGAGGGAGTTGAGGCCTAGGTCTTTGCAACCTCAGAACTGCAGCAGCACCAGTTCAAATCTGGCCTGGGAGGGAGGAGGTTCACTTTTATTTCTGTGGCTTTTCCACAAAATGAAAACTTCCACCATGGTTAGAATAGGGTGGTGCCCTATAGATAACACCCTCCACTCAGTATGTCAGAATTAACCAGGAAGAGGGTCATAAAAAAAAAAGTTGGATAGTTCTTTTACGAATCTGTTCCTCAGCAGTGTGCTCTAGCATGGCCTCCAAGATTCCAGATCAAACAACTTCTGCCTAAAGGGCAGGGAGATATCAAGGACAATGTTTATGTTCCCCTATTACACACAGCACTGGAAGATCTTAAAAGGCAGATAACAAGTGTGATAAATACGGTTGATTGTGATATGCTACAGTATATTTGAGAGGAACTCTCCTATTGTCTTGCTCGAACCGCGCTCCAGGTGGAGATCATATTGAACACTTGTAGGAGAGGATTAAGGGGAAACATCTACTTCAGAAATGTGAGTTAGTTGTAATTTTGTACTACTTTCTTTCAATAAAATAGGATTATTCTTTTTTGAAGATCCTATATATTGTAGATAATCAATAATTTTATTAAAAGACATAAATAACTTACTGCTTCAAGCAAAACAGGCTCGGAATCAACCAGCGGTCTATTGAGATCAGCGGTAGCATACTTTTCAAATTCTTCTTTCATTAGAGTGTCTATAACACCAAGCATTTCAGCTAATTCAGAGCTCAGATGCCTGTTAATAATTAAACAAACTTAAAGAAGCAGTAATTTTTTACTTAAAATACAACAAATCTAGACATAAGATTTAAAAAATAAACTGACATAAAAAATAAATGAATCTGCTAATCGACATCTCTATAACAAGGCCAACAACATAAATAGCCATCTCTCATAATCATGAGAGATAGTTGACCATGGATCACTTATACAAGGAGAAGATGGTTGGGGGGTGCGGTCAAAATATACCACAAATAAGTTATTTAAAATTATTTGTGTTATATTTTGACCACACCCCTAACCATCTTCTCCTCGTATAAATAGCCACCATTTTGGATGTGTGATGAATAACCCTACTTAGAGCCAATCATAATTTTTATTTCTTAACTCTTAAATGAAAAAAATTACTCTATTATTTTTCACTAGGTCAATTTCAGTTCTAAATATTCTGAATTCAAGGCTATAACATTTTAAGTCATAGCATTACATATAATTTAATTCTAACAAGATATACAAATTATCAAACTAATAAAAAAAGAATAAACAAGTATATCTCATTAGTTTTCTGCTTTAAACTTAAAACTTTGTATACAATATTAAAAAGGAAATCTTTAAAATATTACTAAACAAAGTTGTATAACAAACAACTACCAATCCAATAAAAGAAACCATAAATTAAATCATACCGAAAACTATGGATTCCTGCTAACTCTTGTTTCAAAAGATCTTCAGTTGTATGAATCAAATCAAGTGCTCCAACATAATCAGGGCTAGACAAAAGTAATTGGATTGTTGGCTGTGTCTGCATTACGGTTGACATCACTTTTAACTAAAACATGAAATATTTGTTTATCTAAATATACTTTTTAAGTTTAACATTTAATTAAAAAAGTTAATATATCTACATATCTACTTCTCATAAATAAAGATTTATTTTGCAAATTAAAATTTTAAATAAAAAATTGATGCATTTAAAAATTTTTCACTGTCAAATTGGAATTACAAATCACCATTTTCAATAAAAATTTGACTTATCTACATGAAATGCCCCATTATAATTTTCTAAATATATATACATATAGCATAAAGGGAACCACCATTAATAATTCCAGCTTCATAGCCAAGGTTATTTTGAGATACAGTGATCAAGAAGTCAGGGAGCGAGTGGTGTATATTTTATGAATTAAAATAAACACAACAGGGGTTTTCATAGAAACATGTACAGAATATTTACAAAATATAAATTGATCCAAAGCCCTTCTTTTTGTTAATAATGGTTCGAGATTTATATGACTTCAGTTTTGTATTGTTGAGAATTTCCTTATCTTTCAAATGAGAGGCTATGATCTTCAGGAGTTGTCTAGTTTTTTAATTACTCAAAAAATTTTATATATAATTTAGGTTTAGAAATTTTTTTTTTTAACCACTAAGTGTCCGAATTTTTTTAAACCTAATCTTATTACACATATCATTATAGTCTAGGAGACTCGAGATAATCACCACACTCAAAAATCAGTGGTTTAAAAAGGGTAGTTTTGGCAGATAAGTGAAATGTACAGACACACAGGTTTATTTTCATTTATTGATTAAAACTCATTTTAGTTCAATATCCATTTAAAATATTTAATGTTTATTCATAATGATGTATTGTCATTTACATTTTTAAACAAAAATGTGTTTCAACATAAAATAAAAATCTATAATATCCATTTTCTCTAGGTGGAAGATTATTAGTTAACCAAAGGTAATGAATTGATTGTAAGATGGACATAAAAAAAAAGGCAATCCTTACTGACCGGACCTGCCCCACTAAGATCCACAGGGAGCAATGGTCCTATGTCACTTTTGAAATATTTGCTCAAAATGGGTAGAGGAGACTTAAGATAGTCTAATCGAGCAGTATTTAAAAAGCGCCTAAAATTGGAAAACGGCATGAAATCCTCCACTTTCACCCTCCATGGTAACCTTACTTATCTGACTTTTCAAACAGGCAATTACAGAGAGTAGGTTGGTCTATGTACGGCATGTCACAATCTCACAGTAGAAGATCATAACACAAAAAAGACTTAAGATAACCTAATCGAGCAATATTTAAAAATTGCCTGAAATTGAAAAACGGCATGAAACCGTGTGAACTCTACTCCAGGGTGATAGTAAAAACAATTACAAAAAACAATAGAAAAACTAATTGTTAATAACCAACATTCAGTAATAATCTATCAGAAAAGTTCGATTTTTTAGTCATGTTAGCAGGTGTGATACGATTCTACCTCAATGCATGATAAGTGTGAATATTTCATAAACACTATTAGATACAATATATTATTTCAAAGATTATAATTGTTCAAAATACTACTTCTATATTTATATTTAAATTTTTGAATTATTAACAAACCAATTTGATAGCAACAGTACCTTCCTGACAACCTGATGATGATTGGTCCGCAGTCTTTCATTACGTAGAATCTTTAAAGAACCATACACTAAATCATTATCTATTCTTTTAATTTTTTCCCTAAAAAGGATATAAAATTTAAATAATATTAATACATATATATATATATATATATTACTTTTATTAAAAAGATTTTAATTTTGAAATCATATAAAAGTTAATCTTTCTTATAACTAATTAGTGAAATAGTACATTAGGTTTCTTTCTTTCCAAACAAATCCAAGCTGAATGTAAGCCCTGTGTCTAGTCTAATTCTGATTGATTGACAGGAATATATTATTTAAAAACAAGGGCTACTTGTTTATTATTCAGTGAAAAAGGTTTACTTTAGTCATTTGGAGTCATGGAATAATATCCATAAGAAGAAATTGTCACATTAAAAAATGAATGTCTGAGATTAATCAATTATATTATTTTTTTTTATTGTGAACAACTTTATTTTAATTGTTAGTTTTTCTAGTGGGATTCATTTTTAATAGATAAATATTAATTTAAATTATTGAGAAATCATTTGGAACATATTACATCCATAGTTTCTATTAAGCTCCACCTTCATCTAGCAAAACAGGAATAGATAAATAAATAAATTTAGCAGAGTGCATTGTAACCAATTAAAATTGCAGTCTGAATTAAGTTCGTGTAAAAGAGAAATAAAAAAGACGACAAATATTTTGCTGGATTTTAAAATAAAAGGTAATTTAGGTTTTGCTTCCAATTTATTTTTTTATGAAGTATTAAATTTTACCCATTTGTGTATAATATTAATTTATTTATTTTAGATATAAAATTTGCAAACAAAATGACCAACTAAATAACAACTGAGAATGAGGGAAGAAAACAAACAAGAATTTTTTTTAAAATTTACCAGCACTTCCGCGTGTGCTGTGTATGAAACTATTTATTTTATTTTTATTTTTTTGCACAACCATTGATCTAGTAACAGCAATTCCTTACAAAGAACTGAACCTCTGACCCTGGGTTATAGCGAAACAGATTTATTTACATACATATACAAATATACATAAATGCTTGTTGTTATATAGTATTATAATAAAAAATTGTGGGTATAATGTGGTCCATATGATTTTCCTCAATTATTTTGATTAATATGTATTAATCATTAATTTTTATTTATATTTTATGATAAAAACTAATAATTTCAAGATGTTATGATTATAAATAACTATATATTATTAACATAACAAATAAATTATTTATTTGGAAGATTATTAATTGACCGTGTGTAAAGATGAAAGGAATATGGTCCGGGTGCGGTCAAAAAAACTCAAATAATAGAATTATACTATTTTAATGAGCCAACGTTTCGTCCCACGTTGCAGGGCTTCTTCAGGGCTAAAAAAGATACAAACACATAGTTACATAAGGAAAACAAAAACATAAGTGTAAA
>NW_027115140.1:136394-139684 GCF_000696795.3 Halyomorpha halys
TAGTATAATTCTATTATTTGAGTTTTTTTGACCGCACCCGGACCATATTCCTTTCAAATTACTTATTTATTTGAATTTAATGTCCTTTCAACTAGGGCAGAAAGGATGATTTATTCTAAAGATTAAAAACCTTTTAAGCATACAGTAGGAAGATCATATTTATTCAACGAATCTGCTAAAGAATAAAAGTTACCCTTGAATCATTTGAACTGAATTCGTTTATGACTCAAAAATGCTTCACCAAATCCCTCCAATAAATCATAGCATTACCAGAGCCCACCAATCAGAGAATTACAGACTGACAGTAATTTTTCTCTTATATAATATTCTAAATTATTAAAACAACTTGTAAATAAATAATTTACCTAAATGTTTTAACTAATGAAATTGTCTGTCCCAGTTGCTCCATCAGTACATCATGGGATGTCATAGCATGAAAAAACGCATCACTTTTTTGAGCAACTTGCTGTGCTATTTGAACCTCTACCATGTCTAAATAATGTGAGAACTAAAACATAGTTTAGCAAGAAAAATGAAATTAATAACTACTAATCTAAAAAAATAATATTTTTTAAAATGAATACTTTTGGTTAAATATAATATAATAAACAAAGGGAATAAACATAAAGGGTACATTACAAATGCACAGAATAACTGTTTTTGTTTTATTCAAAATAATTTAAACAATACTAATCATTTCTTTTTTAAATAAAAGTAAATTTTTATTTTATTTTCAACTAGCAAAGGAAGTTTAGGTTCATTTTTCAAGACACTCCCAATTACATTTAAATAACTAACAAAATTTACTATCTATAACTAATAGAAAACGATACGTAGTCCAAATTTAAATTTAAATTTCTAAAATTTAAAAACACTTTCAGTGACTCTTTATTCATATCTAACTCCTGAGATTATAAATTATAGAAGTAATAAGGAGTGTAAGGAAATGGAAATAATAAAGAAAATATCAGAAGTAAAAAATATCTCACTAATAATAATAAAAAAAAAATTTCTGATTAAATATTATAGAATTAATTATGTTTCTAATTGTTAACCTTTTCTTGCAGAAGTTTAGCAGAATTACTAGCTCTTTGTTCAATAAGATTCGTGGATATGTAGCTAGTTGGAACTGTTTGACTAAAAACAGCATTAAAAGTTTCAGAGGAGCTTAAATCAAAATTCTGTTGCAGGAATATTTTTGGAATGATGCTAATGTCAAAATGGCTTTTTTCTGAAACAATAAAAAAAAAATTAGAAATAAATTTATCACAGCCTTACTTTCCCACCCTCAAAATGATTATTTTTTACATACCTACATTCTTGACTATTCTTAAATTTGGAAATGTCTGAAGCAGATCTGCATGTGAATGTGGCTTGGGGTGAACTAAATTAAGCTTCAAATGTTGTTTATGTTTCTGAAAACAAAGTAAATACTGGTTTGACAAATCAAATACAACAGTCTCAATTTAAAATGGTTAAAAGATAAATAAATGTTGATTTGCCAACATTGCCAATTTTATGTATTGTAATTTCAAATTTGTATTAAATATGAAGACTGTAGACAGTCTCTCGGAAGAAGGCTAAGCATATCTACAATTAAAATAAATAACTAAATTCTTAAAGGCTAAAATGAAAGAAACTTGAAAAATTCTTAGATAACAATAACAGCGTAAAATGAATTATTTTTTTATTAGAATGCCTTCACCTTGGATAAAAATGTTTCTTAGACACTACCTCCTCCCACAGTAGGAGGGAGAGATGGAAATTTATTTTTGCTATTACCTCGGTAATAGAAAACACTTCCATTCATATCACGTCTTTTTGTTAAAAGTTTTCAGGTTATTAATGATTTATTTTATATAGGTGTCTGATGAAGTTTCATGAGTTTTCATTTTACCAGCTTCAGACTATAATAGTATTTTTTGAAATTGAAAAGTTTATTCCATAAAGTTATTGATTAATTACAACTATTAGCATTGATTCCTGTTACCAGACAATTTTTCAGGATGAAAAAATTATATATGGTCACAAGATTGTACCTTGGGCCTTTTTATGGATGGAACCATCAAATCTTTTTATTTTCCTTATAGAACCAGCAGCTGGCAAAGTGTCAAACCTGAAATTTGGAATTAGCACCCCCAAAAAACATATTCAATTGTGGAGAACAAATGTTAATAATTTTTCCTGAAGACACATTTTTTTATGCCTCCTGTGGATTGATTATTTTTATAGCACACTCTAACATCACAGATTAGCCAAAAATTAAATGTAATATACAAATTTTGTAGGAAATTTCTAATAATTTAATTTTTTATAGAATGTTTATCTTGGTAAAATCCTTAGTTTTCTGGTTATGACCACGGAACTGAAAAAAGTTCTAGGAGGAAATATTGTAGTAAAATAAAATCAATTGTAAATTGATTCAATAATTGTATTCAGTGTTTTGTTTTTTAATTGCTTAATTAATAAGCATCCAGAATAGTAAGAAGTTTGATGAAAATTAATCTAATTTATAAGTTTTAATAGGACTTTAAGAAAACATATCCAAGGTAAGGGAATCTCTTCAGCATCACACACTAATGTAGCATAAGAAAACTTCCAAACTTCTAGCAGCATAAATCTTACCAATATATTTTTAAAATGACAACAGCAAATGCAATAAAACAATTAGGTACATTCTTTTATATATTCCAAGTAACATATATTCAAAAATATCAAAACAGAAAATTAGATAAGTTCAAATGATAATTTCACAACACGGCAAAATAAAACACCACCAATGCTAAAAAGGATCATTTTTTATACCTTTTATCTTTCTGAAGCTTCTAAATAACAAATTAAACACCTTTTTTTATTTTATTTTACTTTTTTATATTTATTTTTAGACAGACAGATTTAATGGTTTTTCTAGAAACACTGTTGTTGTTATCAGAACATGAAAATATTGCAAAACCTGAGAGAAATGAAATATTTTTTCCTATTATTATTATTATTTTTAAAAGAACATATATTTTCAAGAACAATATTACAAAATCAAAAATTAATAAAATTTGTGCATGTTATTATTTATTTGTAACATAAATTGTATAAAAACTTCTTTTTTTTAACAATGCTCTAATTCATTCAGTCATGAGTTAGTGTTTTTCATGTGAAAACATTTCAAAAAGTTTGAAAATTTCATCTACTAAGTAAGTATATAACATGAAAATATTGCAAAACCTGAGAGAAATGAAATAATTTTTTTTTTCATTATTATTATTTTTAAAATAACAAATATTTTCAAGAACAAT
>NW_027115140.1:139919-167293 GCF_000696795.3 Halyomorpha halys
CAGTTATTTCAACAAAAGAATCACCCCATGTTTTTGTAAATAAGTCTTTCTGAAAAAAAAAAAAAAAATTAAAGTAGTACCATAAAGATACTTAAATGTAATTGAGTAAAGATATAAATTGTAAAGAATTATAATTTTTAGAATTTATACATAATTCAATTTTTTTTAAAAATTCAAAACAAAAAATTGTATAAAAATTTGTACTAAGTTCAGATAGTTACACAAATACAAAGAAACTATATTAAAATCATAATAAATTTTATAAATTATTTTTGGGTTGTTCTAACATAAAAATTTGACAATTAAAGGTGCAATTTTTTAAAAAACATATATCACAGAATATATCTGGGTAGTACTCTTGTCTCAGAAACTTTTTCTCTTCATTAAAGTGTAATTTTTGCAAGCGATTTTTACTTTGAAAAACTTATCTTCGGAAATCAGTCTTCACAGTAGAAATGATCAAGCTATAAACATTATTTGAATTTTTAAGAAAAATCATACAACCAAAAATTATAATAAAATCATTGATGCCAGATTTTTTTTGCTTTTATTTACTCATTTGTCAACTTCGTTAACAATATAAAATTTTATTTATACATCATAAATATTTTTTGTGGTATTAATTTTCAAATATGTAAAAAAAAAAATTTATCTTTTTACAATACAAAAAATTGTATCATTGGTGACATAGTTTAATTAAAAATTTCATAAAATCAGCAATTTTCGTCATATCATAATGATTTTTTCACAGAAATGTTCACAACTGTATAAATCAAAAATACATTTAACTACAAATCTAGTAAATGGTGTAGTCATTATCAACTCAAACCTGGATTTCATAGAGAACTTTTTTTTTTTAATATACTTAAAGTATGAACTAATAAGATTTGACATAAAGTGGCTATTTTTTTAATCCAACTATATTTAATTTAGTAGGAAACAAAATGATTAATGTATTATATACATAAATATGACACATAATATCAATTATAAAGAAGTAATTTTTGGTTTACCAAATAAAAACTTTACTTATATCAAGCTTAATTTCATATTAGCCACCAAAACTAAGAATCAATATGGAGCTGCCACTTCCAACCTCAAATAAAGCCTTTCTAATCTTACCTTTAAAACATTTACTTCTAATGAGTATTGCTCAATGTACAATACTCCATGTGTGATAACATCAAATATAATTAAAGGAAATCTTGCCTTCACAATGATTCTGAAGGTATTGTTTTGCTGGTTTCTCTTCAAATACAGAGAAAAGTTAATGCTATGTTGGATAGCTCTATCTGCTACACTTGGAACAAGCAACAATGACTTATTAAAATAAAATATGGCAACATTGGACAATCAGGGACAAAACTAAGCTCTAAATTCCTAATGTAATGAGCCAAACATTAGTACTAAAAAGTTATTGGAAGCACTTGAAAACCCATCATATAGTACATACTTTATAACTGCGTGACTTTCACATATTTTCATCTTTTCTTTTTTTTTCCCACTACATGGCTACTTCTTGCACACTGGGTGATTATCCAACAGGTTACCAAACTATTCTAATCAGAATGAGAAGATACAGATTTATTTCACGTATCCATTTCTTCTTCTGATTTAAGGTTGCTAAGGTGACGTCTAAACATTCTCAGCCCTCACATGTTTGGACCATAGAAAGAGACTTAAAGAGTGCAGTTTTTCAACAACGATCCAGAGCCAGTTTCACGTACAGCTGACTCAAGGAATACCTTCCTTGTTTAACAGAGAAGGGATTAAAAAAGCTTCCAATTCAGTGGGAAAAATATTTCAATTAGGAGTTTATGCAAGATATAATATACACTTTCAATTTGCCAGTTACTTATGTTAACAAATTTTTAAAAATAAATTGGACTTTGTATTTGGATGACCCTCATGAATAGTAAATCAGCCTACATTAGCACGTTGACTGCCACAGTACTTTTCAAGATTTCAATCTAGGAAGCCAATGTAAGTTTGGTCAGTTAAGCCAAGTAGCCAATGTAAGTTTGGTCAGTTAAGCCAAGTAACCAAACTACGGATTATCTCGTAGGTTGGTGTCACAGGCAATAACACCAACTACGAGATAAGTCAGTGACCTGACCTTAACATGTTGACTGGCAGTCAATGTGTTAAGGTCAGGTCACTTTTTTTGGTTAGAACATTTTTTAAAACCATAATTTACTGTTAATTCTTTTATTTTATCATTATCAAAATTAAATAGTGAACTGCCAAGTCTACAGGTTTACAAAATGATACCTTTTAGCAAGTATAGACTGCTTTCTTTCATTTACTTTGCACTGTTTTTTCTTCTTTTCCTTCATATTTCTTAAAACATTTCAAGTACAATTGTTTACTTTTTGTTTTGTTTTTTCTTGACATGGGTGCTATGGTGAAAAAAATTTGGGAATCGCTGTTATAGAGTAATAAGCCACCAATTTCTAAATTATCATTTATATTATACTTAAAATGAAATTCGTAGGTTGTTTCCTGCTAAATAAAACATACTAACAGTTAAAAACCCAAAAATTTATTTTGCATTAAATTGCTTAAAGGATTATTTTCCAAAAATGAATATTTATATATAAAATAATTATATATAAAAATATATTTTATATTTTTTCTTTAAATAATTAAGAAATTCAGATTTGAGTTGATAATGACTAAACCATTTATAGATAGATGTATTTTTGACTTATTCTGTAAAAGTTATTTATTTAAAATATATCACTAATGCTATAATTCTTAGTAATGCAAAAACATATTCTAATTATATTTGAAAATTTAAATTTAAAAAAGCATTTAAGAAATCAAAATAAAATTTTAATAATTAGTAAGGATGAAAAATGTAAAAAAAAATGTCAAGTATTCAGTTCATGATTCATCCTAATATTATATAACAGCATTCAATTTCAGCTGGGTTAAAACCATAAACAGACAATATTTCATGGTAGTAAATGTCAATAATAATAATTGTTTTTTTCTTTTCATTTTTTGATAGAAACAGTCCTTAAACATCCTCAGCAGGACAAATTATTTCTCTGAGCAAGAGTTGACTATTGGTTTTTTTTATAAAAGACACAAAACATCATAAAAATATCGAAATATAAACCAAATTTTGAAATATAAAATAGCAGCTGGATATCATTATTTACTACTGATTTAGTTTTTGTATTGTGAGAGGAAGCTTTATTTATATTTATCATATCATTTATTTATATTTATATAAATATCGATTTCTGCCTAAAAGCACTATTATACTGGAGAAAGTTAGGAAGTTCTGTATTAGTTCTATATTTAGCAAGAAATAAATTAAAGGCAGCTATTTCACAAATACATTTCAATGGTCCATTAAAAAAATATATTTATCAGAATTTAATTTATACTTAAACTTATAATTATTCATTAAAATTATTAAGTGAATAAATAAGTAGAACCTTAGCTGAGGAAAAAACTGTCAATTAATAAACAATAATTATAGTATACCAACCTGTTTCCCTTTATTAGGATCGTTTAAAACGGCGGGTAAATTTTGGGCAGGAGTGTATTGTACCCATTCTGGTTCGTGACTATATCTGTCACTGTTATTACTGGTAACTGAACTTTTTCTTGAAGAACTATGAGGAATGGTCATAGTGTGATACTTAAGAACATGCCTTTCATACTCTGCACTATTAAAACTTTCATCAGACATAAAGGAACACACATCATTTTCTCCATACCGACAAACTAATAAATCACCATTTCTTGAGCAATGTTTCTCTAATAAATGCCTGTAAGAATGATAATTATTAATTCATATGATCATAAATATATATATATACATACATCAAAAAAAGATTTTCATCACCCCTCTTTTTTCTAAACTAAACTAATGGCAATAAGAATCCTAAAAACTCCTCTATGTTAATTAATTCCCAATATTGAACTATCGAGATCAAAAGTGTGCCTTTGCAGTGACTTACAGCTATTGTGGAATGAAGAGATGATTAAAAACTTTTTTTGATGAGTGTAAAATATTAAGTTGACATAAATAGATTTCTATTTTTTTTTTTTTTTAGCTACCACATCCACCAAGGCAGGAAGGCACAAGTTCTTAGAGCCTAACTGAAGGGTGATAAAATCATGAAAATATGTGAATATGACCAACAGTAGATGGATGTGGCCAATCCCTTTCTGACCGAACTAAGAAATACATCTATCATCATTTAAGAAGGAAAATATTTCAAACTCCAACACATTAATTTCTTTATAGGATATAAACATCAAAATAAATTTAATTTCCATGTTTCCAAACAACAATAATCCTTCTTGTTAATTGAATTAATATGCTAAATAATAATCATTACTAAACCATTAACCCAATAAAAATAATAAAGATTAAATCGAGAAAACAAATGAACAGCTAACAGTAACTACTAAGTTAATAATGGATCAACAGAAATTAATAAATGAAATGATCAAGACAAAAGAAAAGTGTGTAATATATATATTCAATGTAAATTGAATTCAATTTGAATTGAAAATTCAAGATAAAATTTTCTATCACATCTAAAATGTGATAGAAAATTAAAAAACAGTCCCAGCTTTCAAAATACTAAAATCTACCTGATACCTACTTAGACTGGGTCATTCCAATGATTGTAATATATGTGCTATACTGAAAATGATATAGAAATTTACTTGTTATCAATTGGTGACACACTCGTTTACTTTATAAATTCCATCTATAATGAGGCTCCAAGATTTTGATTCCACCCACATTTATAGAGTTAAATTTATAAAGTAGTGTCATTTTTATAATATGTAAAGTAAAGATTTTGAGTTAAAAGACACTGTTAAGAATAAACATAAATATGAGCCGAGTTTGAAGGTAATTTAAATTTTCAATAAAATTAAATTGCTGTAATTGAAATTGTAAAAAAAAATCTAATTTCTTTAAAATTTCTAAAAATCTTGAAAACTACAGTGAATATAATTTTTTTTGTATAAGATAAAACAGTGCTAGGTAATTACAAATTTTATTGAATTATCTTACTTCATAAAACCCTGAATAGTAGAAAATTTCCTTTTGTCACAATAATCGCATAAGGTCCATGCTGGCCTTTGCTCAGAGAGCTTTGACATTCTGCAATCTGTTAATCAAATCATTTATGCTTTCATTAGATCACAATCCCATTGTATAGGTTTTTTGATGGACTTAATTGAACTAATTTTTGTTACACCATTACGAAAGCTGTCAAGAACTTTGTTTCTCCCTTTACTTCTATACATGGCGACAATACTCTACACAAATACAGCGACAAAGCATTCCGAACTGCCATCATAACCTACATCCGATAAAACCATTACAACTTGACGTTTTAACAAAACAGCTGATAGCCAACGTTCACTTGATCTGAAGTTTGAATAAGTACCTCAGTGTTATCTTTGTACTTAGAAATAAAAATTAGAACAACTTTTGAAACTTCAGAATTTTTCTAGGGAACAATATCCCATGTACGTTCGTTTTACGATATTATGGAGAATTAAACTAGATTCGACTTGAGTTAATATTCAAATTAGTCAATTTCAGTTTATTAACAGCCCCATCTCAAGAAATACCAGTTACCTACCTGTTCAAATTGAATGTTATTCTGTGGGACCCCTAAAAATAAAGTCACTCACAGTGGTACTCATTTGCACCGCTTTTACCTCTAAACTTTTGATGCTTTCTTTTACGATCGCCCACCACATCTTCATTTAAAAAAAAAAAACTTTATGCGATTTTTCAAATATATTACATGAAAATTTCTTCCAATAAACTTTGTTTTTATTACATGAGTCAGTAAGTTCCTTGCTGTTTTTATTTTTATGAGATGATAGGGAGTGCGGTCAGTAATGATACACAAACAGGTAAAACTTATTTTATTTGTACCGACGTTTTGACCTGAATTTCAAGGCTGAAAACCAAAAGCGAGATATCATCAATTTAGGGGAAAAAATAATACAAAAAATAAACTTGAAAACATATATGACAATAAATTAAGGAGATAGTAGATGAAACTAATAGAAGATAAAATATATTATTGTAGAGGTAAGAAAAATAAAGAAATAAATGTAATGAAAGGTGCAGAGGAAAATGTAAATAATGACTAATATAAGCAACGATTAAACATATATAAATTGGGAAAAATTGAAATTAACATTATGAAATGTGAGAAAGAAAACAATAAACATAATACAATGGACAAGAAGGAAAACGAAATATATGCTGCAATGTGTAAAAGATGTACAGTAATACAGATGAATAAAAAATAATAAGCTAAAATAAATATAGAATGTAGGAAAAGTGAATCAAGAACAAAGAGTGAAGAGATGTGTGGGGTGAGAACAAGGAAGACAAATTTTAAATCAACTGAGAAACTTACTATATCGGGCGGTTGCCCTCAAGAGTATGGACCTGATCGGCCGGTAGAGTAGGGCGTACAAGTCATAACGTTTAACTTAGTGGAAATAGTTTATGGCATATATAAATAAATATGAAAGACTGTTTAGATAATATAAATAAGGCAGAAAAATGAAACTAAAGGCTTATTGATTAAATTGCAAAATACCTAAGTAATCTTAAATAAATAACTATGGAACGAAAGGTCAGAAAGTTGTAGATTTAATTAAGTTGAGCTACATAGGTGATGATAAAGATAAGAAAATGAAGAATGAGCTATAGATGATAGGTAACGGTAGAATATTATAAATAGCGAAATGAACGTAGAAAAGGCGAAAGGCCAGTAATATAATAAAATAAAGAGTTACAAAAAAAAAATTGAATAAATAAAAATTATTGATGTTTTAATAAATTGACTATTTGGGAATTGGCTAGGGATAGGTTGTGTTTGTCAGTTTTGTGGTTAACAGGAAAATATTCTCATTGCATATAAATACTTTCGGAGAGAAGTCGTTTGCCATGGTTAGGGACGGTGGCCAGAATGGAAGTATTGTCGAAATCAAATAAGGTTAAATGATAAGGAATGTTCGAAGAATTTGGAGGCAGCAAATTTACAGAAGACATATTTCTGATACGGTCTTTAAGGAAGTTTTTAGTAGCACGGTTTTTAATAGTTAATAGATTCCCTTGGGGTTACTTTTGTGTTATACCAGGGTGTCTCCACATGTAATTTAAGTATTTTTTGAAGTTGTTACTTAAGCATCCTTCTACCTTTCTTTCCTCACACCCACAAGTTCTAAGGCCTGGTTCAAGAGACTGGTGTCCTCGGTGAGCGTAAACTTATCCTTAATCAGTGTATGACTTTTGCGAGAAAATACAAAACTACCCCTATACACAGTCGCAAGGTCCTGTTTCGTTTTATCAATTCTTAATCTTATTTAAAGGCAATAAATAAATCAAAATACTCGGCTTTTGATTACTAAATGACACCAAATTTGGAGGATGGCCCACCCTGCTGCTCAGTGTCGAGGTTCCATTATTGTTGCTAATAATAAAAAAAACAAACTATAATTCATTTATATCTAAGCTCAATCAAGAGCATCGTTATGGAGTGAAGAAGGGGAATATAATCTCTTTCAATAATTTTAAAACCCGGAAAGTTGGAAGATTTGAATTCAGATTCAATGCCGCTTCTTAATTGCGAAAAATGTGGTAAAATAATACTCAAAGAGGTTACTCAAAATTACTTATAAACGTTATTCAGAGAAGTAAGCTTTCTAAAAATCTTTAGGAGAGTGGCAAAATTCCAGAGAGTACTGTTCAGACCTCCACTAAATATCAATTTATCAAAATCCAATCTTGTTGGGAAATTTAAGACTTTTCTCCCCCCCCCCTCAATAAATTGTCACTACCCTGACCTCCATTGTATCTGGTCACAATTTAATTGAAAATTCCATACTATCTATTTGATCCATACCATCTATCTAGTATTTAAAAAAAATAAAATGTTAGGAAGAACCGAAATCACAACAAAAAAAAGTCATATTTTAAAGAGCAGAACTGCTAACCGGTTTGACTCGGAAGACATGGATTTTTCAAACTGCTGCTAGGCTGTTATCAGTAGTTCTGATATGCTTGATGTGTTCGTTGTTTATTGAATAAATCAGCCTCAAAATTCATGATTTATACACTAGTATTTTTTTAAAATTATAAATGAATGATTGATCGTATTGTTATCTTTGGTTGTATTGTTTAATTTCGTTTTGTTACCTTTAATTTTTAAATATTGTATGTTCTAAATATTATGTTTATGTAGATGTTCTAAATAGTACAGATTATCTGTTTATTATTCAAAATGGTAGATACTATGAAATCTTATTCCTCGGAGTTAGACAATAAGATAAAGGAATGGTTCAGCTGGAATAAGGTAATTTTATATTCCTGAAGTTAGAAAGAGGAAGTTTTATTTTATGTCACCCTAAATCTTCAGATTAGTTTAACATTTTTTTTTTTTTGAAAATCCAGAATGAGGATTTTCATAAAGAAGCAGAAGCTCTGTTGCATACAGAAGATGAAAAGCTTCTCTCCAAAGTATTCCTTGAAAGAATTGAATTTGGTACGGCTGGATTACGTGGACGAATGGGTCCAGGTTATTCCCAAATGAATGATTTAGTAGTAATTCAAACGGCTCAAGGAATTTTGCGTTATTTAGAATCATTAAACATTCATACTAAAGGTATAATGATTGGATACGATGGAAGATACAACAGTAAGAGGTATCAAAAACTTATGCTGAATACATTATTACTGCTTTTCCTTTCATTCATTCATATTGATAATTATTTATATTCAAATTGTCAATAACCTTTGTACTTTGTTATTTTTGAAATCATAACAAGTACTTTACATCATTTTTGTCTTACCTTATGTCCTTGAAATAAGTGATTACTTAATATGGTATGTTATATAAAAATACAAACCAAAATAGATTTGAATATCCATGTAAAATAATTATAATTAATAACACTTGTCAAGATCCCAATAAAGTTGTTTTATTATTTAGTTATATTTCCTGAGATATTTAGCTCATTTGATTTTGAACTATATTTAATGATTAAGCTCATTGTATGATTAAAACCTTTATATTAATATATGATTTAATGTATTAAAAAATAACATTTTAATATATTAGGATTGTTGGTGGGTTACAAGTTCTATAATTGGGTGCAACCATAGGTCGGGAATTTCTTTTCATATTATTAGCCATGGGGTTGAGGGGAAAACCTGGTGGGTGTTAATGCTGACATAATTTCCTTGTTCTATTGTTCGGAAATCACTTTTTCCTTATCAACTATCATATTTAAGGACATTATTTATTTATTTTCAAGGAAATAACACAGCACATTCTGCTTCATTTACTTCTATATTTTGGATGATGTTTCTTATAAAGTGTCAATTATCCAGTCCATCTACAAATTATTACATTAGGAGTATCTTAATCTTTACATGTACTGTTAGATTTAAATTACTAATAATTATATTAGTATATTGTTTATTAATAATAATCACAATATAAATTGAGAAAAGCTAATTATTTGTTACATTTTATTGTATTTACCTTGATTATTTGACATCTTATATCCAACTCATTTCAAGAGATTTGTCCTAATTATAAAATATTATATTACTAATAGTCCTGAAATTAACATTATTGTTACTATTCTATTGAATAGAATGTATTATTTATTTATATTATCTTAATTTTTAATTGTTCCTACTTTCTTCTTGGCTATTCTTCTACTTGTCAGTTCGTTACTTATTGGACTGTATTTATTTTAAAGGGTTTAGCATGACTCCATCCTTACTTGTTATCTATTTTGTTCCATTTACTTATTTATTGTTAAATATTTTGTCAATTATATCAACATTATGTTTACTATTCCTTTTATTTGAAGTTTACACCAGTTCTTTAATATTTTGTAATGAGGTGTTTATAGTTGACCACATATCCGATAGAAGAAGATGTCCGGGTTCGCCGTTGTAATGATCCTCAAATAAGTAAAACTCCTTTATTTGTGCCAACGTTTCGATCGGAATTTTAGGATTTCATCATGGGTATAAAACAAAATAAGATAACAACCTTAATTGAGAGGAAAATAAAATAATAAAAAACCTAGAAATATACATAACAACAAATAAAGTAGATAGTAGATGATACTGATATAAGATAAAATATAATATTGTAGTGGTAAGAATTATAAAAAAAAAAAAATGATAAAAAAAGTTATTAAAAATTAAACACTGCTTCAATATTTTAGTAGTTTGTAAAGGTTCCTAGTGTTTTCTGATTTTTACTATCAATGTTATTTTTAATATTTTTAATTTCTTGAAATCAAGATTGTGATTATTTTGTATGTTGTATTTTGTACATTCATTTATCTTGTTTTATTCCATTATCTAGGTTTTGTGAATTTTCACCTTTATAATGGTTTGTGCATTATTTGCAATTAATTTATACATAAAATTATTTTTATTACCAGTAACTATTTTATCTTTCGTGTTTGTAATATGCTTACCCATTACAGAAATAGCCATACCAATCATTATATAATCCAAATTTCACATTTTTATGACCATATTTTTCAAAAGCTTTTTTTTTTTTTTATCATCTATAATTCTAGGAATATGTTTTGATTTGTAACATTAATATATAATATAATATTTTGTGTGCTATTTATTTTATTTTCTCTTTCTATATGTTATTCCTTTTATCCTCTTTTTCATTGTTAATTATTTTAAAATAATGTGTGATTAAACTTTTTTTTCCCCCTTTTTAAAAACATATTTTTCTTTCAGTTAATAATTTTTTTATATTATTTGTGCAACTAAAGCTTTTTTATTTCATGCTTTATTATTATAATTTTGATAATAATTTTTAATATTATTTCTGCAATTAAACAATAATTACTTGGTCATTCTGTTCTGATAGAGGTTGTTTATCAATATTTTATAGATTGTATCTTTGGTATTTCTTAAATAGTTCTTTTCTTTTAATTTAATAGATTTGTTGATTAAATTCTATAAATTCGATGTCTTGGATAATTTAAATAATTATTTAATATTGTCACTGCATTTTTCTGTCCAAAAGGTTTAATTTTGTTATTATTAATTTTATTTTTTTATTAGCATTATTTAATAGCTCAAATAATTTATTGTAATCATAATTTTTTGTTATGATGAATAAGACATCAATATATTTTTTGATAATGGTAGGTTTTGTTTCTAACTTACTGATTTGCTCATCTAATAATTTGTTAAGTAAAAATTCTTCAGTCAGTACATTGGTGAACAGATTTTTTAAGTCAAAAATTATTTTTTAATTCAAATTTGTTCAATATTTCTTTATTTTCATTAGGGTTTTTTTATATTATAACGAGCTGACCCGGCAATGC
The DNA here is from genome assembly GCF_000696795.3 of Halyomorpha halys. Taxonomy (NCBI): domain Eukaryota; kingdom Metazoa; phylum Arthropoda; class Insecta; order Hemiptera; family Pentatomidae; genus Halyomorpha; species Halyomorpha halys. The sequence goes on from NW_027115140.1 coordinate 151,311, forward strand.
TTCGCTATTGCTATATTTGAAGGTGTATATAGATTTAATGAACCCAATTGATAGTTTGTTATAAATTTATGTATTTATTTAAATTAACCATACACATATACTTTATTATTATGATTTGGTGACATAAATTGATCCAATATATTCGATGACATTCATTCTTAGCATGTTATTAATTGTAGGTACCTAATCTTATAATAAGACCTAATCTTTTTCTGGTTTGTGAAGTTTAATAAGAACGTGTATTTTGGGTTCAATATAATAATGAAATAATTATGTAGTAATTATTGCTTGCTATTTTGTTTTTTTATATTACTCAATGTATCCAAGTTTGTGAATTTTGTCTATACATTTACTTATTGTATCTGTTAAATCTTTACAAGGATTGGTTTTATTATCATATCAATGTAGTCTTTTTTTCCAGTATTATTTAATTTTAATTTTTTCATGTTGTCCAATTTTATTTTTATTGGTCTTTAAGAAACTTTTAAATTCATATGGGACCATCGTTAATTTGTTTCTTTAAAATTGAAATGTTTTTATTTTTATTGAATTTAGGCATTTGATTGTTTATGATATCACATATATCATAATTAAGATAAATGTATAAAATTTTTACAAATAATTGGCTTTTCTCAATTTTTGTAGTCATTATTATCAACACACTATGTTAATAAAATTATGATTAATTTAAATCCATCAGTTATATATCTTCAAGTTGATAAGATTTAACTATTCTTAATATAATAATTTATAGATTGACTGGGTTACGGACAGTTAAATAGTACTAAAAAATAATAAATGGAAGGTTAAATAATGAAACTTAAGGACTTACAATGGTTTATACTTTTTTTGAAAACAAGCATTGTCGAATCCTTATCATGTAATCATTATCTTTCATTAAATTCATTCCATTTCACTTACATGTAAGATACCAAATTAATAGGAACAATCGATCACCATTGATCATGTATCTTGGTGCAAAAATCATTTCAACAATACATTGGCCTTTTTAGCCAAAATAAGTTTAGGCTAGGTTTCAAATTAATAATAAATTAAAAGAAAAAACATATTTTGATAATATCCAATGCTTAGGTGAGTAGCTCAATACAAGAACAATTTATTTCAAATTTGATTAATATGAAATAGTCATTCACTAACCTATTATCAGTTTTGTAATTATTTGCATGTAAAATTACCTAAAAGCAGAAATTTTTTATAATAATTATTCTCACATTCAGATGCAGATGTATAAAATAATATAATATATATAAATTTCACTATGTAGTAAAATTTAGTATCATATTTTTTAAGGTGTTTGAAATATATTCTAAAACATTCAGGTTTGCGGAGTTGACAGCTGGAATATTCCTGCATGCAGGAATCAAAGTATTCCTTGTTTCTCAAGTATGTCCTACCCCTTTCGTTCCATTTGGAGTAACTAAGTTCAATACCGCTGCTGGAATTATGGTAACTGCTTCGCACAATCCTAAAGACGATAATGGATACAAAGTTTATTGGACCAATGGTGCTCAGGTGCTCAAAAGTTTAGATAAGGATGATATTCATTTTCACATAACACAAACATACTCATATTAACTAAGTTATTTTATTTTATCTTACAGATCATAAGTCCACATGACAAGACAATTACCCAATTTATAAACAATAATTTAGAACCTTGGACGAGCTCTTGGGATACTTCAATTTTAGAACAGAGTGAGCCTTTATTGGTCGATCCTTTAAATGAAATAATGTTATCCTATTACGCAATAATCAAAAACCATGTTAATGATCCTCAAATTAATAGTGATGCTAAATTTGGTATAACATACACTGCTATGCATGGTGTCGGATATCCTTATGTAGTTGAAGCATTTAGGTGTGCTAACTTCAAGGTAAGGGTCTATTATTAATTTCATCTTCATTTATCTCCTCCATCTCTACCCCTTTTACTCTTCATTCTTCAAATAATGCATTCATTGAAACTGCGGTAAATGGATTAATTTCTTAAAAATTTTGTAACTGAAAGATTCTGGCTATAAACAAACTATTATTTAATAAATAAAAAAATATTTACAAAATAATTTAAATTAGATAACAACTTTCACTGTCACTTTATATATATATATATATATATATATAGAGAGAGCTGGAAAGAATAACATTCATGAAAAATTTCAAACTCTAGTTATTTGTAGAAATATAGGTTTAAGTCCCCTAGTATCTAAATAACCAATTCTCACAAATTGGTCTGTGCCTCTTTATATATAGAAATAGCCTAGCTTAAAAACAAAAATTTGTATTTTAGGTAGGTAGGCTGGAATATTACCGCAAATTTTTTGTTAAGATCAACTTACGAGAAGTGCTATTATATATTATCAGTTTTACTCTTTTTCTCTTCTAGAAAATAGCTATAACAATTTTGATCAACTGGTCTTTAATATCATCTAGAACCTATCCTCGCTGTAATATTCTGATATTATTGTATTTTGAAAATTAAATGCTAAATTTTCAAAATAGTTTCCTCTATGTTTTTAGAAAAAGATGGTCAAAGTTTAAGATCAGTTGATTAATAATGAACACAATTAAGTTCGATATCACTCAACTGACTTATTTCATTTGTGCCAACGTTTATGCCTAAATTTCAGTCCTTCATCTGGGCTGAAAACAAAAGAATGAGATAACAACCATAATATAGTGATAAAAACAAAACAAAGAAACACTATCACAAGAAATTAAGAAGATAACAGATAATACTAAAAGAAGGTAATATGTAATATTGTAAATATAAGAATGTATATAAAAAGATAGTGGAATCTAATCTAATACATTGAATATATTAGAAAAAGTTTTAAAAATCAAACAGTGATCTATGAAAAAAGTTAATGTTAATACTAAGGAAATGTAGTATCATTGTTATCTTCTTAATTTCTTGTTACTCTGTTTCTTTGTTTTGTTTTTCTCTATGTTATTGTTATCTCATTTTTTTTCGTTATCAGCTCTAATGAAGGCCTGAAATTTAGGCTGAAACATCGACACAAATAAAGTAAAATAAGTTTCACTTATATGTGTTCATTATTACTCTACCAACTACACCCCTGCCCCAACCATCTTTTCGTCACATTAAATCTACTGTCAACAATAAAAACATCACTATCTTTAATTTTGTTTGTTTAGTATAGTTAACCATTTCTCATTGTATGTATTAATAAAAATTGGCTAAGGATAGGTTATGAAAGAATTTGATAATTAAATGAGAAATATTTTCCTAGGTTGATAACAAATTCCCTGAAATAAGAGTATTAATATGCCATTTGAAATCCTAAGATTAAAAAAAAAATTATTAAACATATAAAGTTGTATAAGATAACGAAAAGTGACAAAAAACGCATAAATAGACTGAATTTATATATTTATAATAATGTATTTATTAATACTTTTGATATGACAATTTACTTACCTATCAATGAAATACATAGTAAGAGAAAGTATAGAGTAGCCATTATTGTGCTTGAAATTAATTTATAGTCAAAGTAGGGTGGTAAATGAAATCTGGGTGATGTGGATGTTGCACAAGATTACTAACCTCGGTTTTCAACTCAATTCTTACAGATTTTTATGAAAAATTCTAATTCTAAATTTATTATTATTTTCTTGAACTACTAATCTTAAACACATTTTATCATCAATCCCTTGAGATTTTAAACCTTGAATTTTTATAATGATTGATACTTTTTTCCCTCTTAAGGAACTTATACCTGTTAAAGAGCAAGTAGAGCCTGATCCTGAATTTCCCACAGTTAAGTTTCCCAATCCGGAGGAAGGAAAGAGTGCTCTTGATCTTTCTTTTAAAACAGCTGATCTCAGTGGTTCACCCATTATCCTTGCAAATGACCCTGATGCAGATCGGCTCGGAGTTGCTGAAAAAGTGTATGTTATAGTTTAATTTTTATTATTTATAGTTTATTATTTTAGTTAACCATTTTAATCTGTTCAGCAAAGGAGCATTTTTAAATAAATTTGAAAACTGTTGTTAATTTTACATGAAAAGAGTTTCACCATTAAAAGAGTTTTATACAGCTATTGATTTAAATATGATATAGATAATTTGAAGCAAATCCTCATAGCAGTAATCATATAATTAAATGTCTTTTGTTTTGTTACAATAACAATAGCTATTAAATCTGTCTGAAATGGTCTACTTTCATTCATTTATTTTTTTGTGTGTTTAGAGATGGCAGTTGGAAGGTTTTCAACGGAAACGAATTAGGAGCATTACTGAGCTGGTGGCTGATTTATTTATATAAGGAGAAACATCCTGATGGTAATTTTAAAGATGTTTTTCTTCTTTCAAGTACAGTTTCAAGTAAGATTGTGAAGACTATAGCAACTGCCGAAGGGTTTAGTTTCGAAGTGAGTTATTAATTTTAAATTGATTTTTTTTTTATTATTATGAAATTCTAAGTTAATTATTAATTTATATTTTATTTATTTGTAATAAATTTGGTGTAAACAACAGTTGGAGTACAATGTTCAAAGTATCAGCTAGTTCAAGATATAAATCAAGTTAGTCACATAAAACCAGTCTGTGATCATTAGACCCAATTTTATGTAATCGCTAATGTCCATTTTTACAATGTTTAAGTCCTTTTTATTTTTTATTAAAAATATGAAAATTCAAATCTTTTCAATTGTACTTAAAATTTCTATACTATTTCCTTTTTTCATCAGAATTGATGGGTGTTTTTGAAAATAAAGATGATCATTGCTAATAATAATTGTAATATTATTATATATTAAATAATATCTGCTAGCAACTATTCTAAAATTCTGGACTGAAGAATGCGGAGCCAGATTAAAGGAAAGATTAGTGAAGAGCCAAAGTGGTGGAAGTTAGTGGTTCAGGGACCAAGTATCTAAGACTTATATTCACTATAAGGCAGGTAACTGAGAGGAATCCCAACTAACTTGGTTTGGTCATAATCTCAGAATACTAAATCATCATCTTGGCAAAAAGGCCTATGAGACCAAGGTAGAGATCCAGAATCATCTGGGAGCAGAACATGTAAAAGAAACCAAAACTGGGTAGAGAGGAGAAGATTAGTGGTGAATAGAGGATTGTAGATTATGTAAATAATATCTGACATTAATTATCTCTGAACATAAATTTGTAATTTTCATACTGAGGAATAATTCTTTCCTCCTTTTGGAACCATAAATCCTGATTTGATTATAGTAAAGTTAAATTATTATGAATTGCCATTGAACTTTCTTAGGCTCTTAAACATCATAATTTTTTTTATGTATAGATGGTTATAGTTTTATTTTATGTATCAAAGTTTGTTCAGTCAAATATTGAGTCAAAAAACATCATTCAAAGAGTGAAGATGGCGATGCCATTCTGAAGCCGGTAGAATTGCTGCCATGTTGAGCAGATCCTAATATTTTCAACTTTATTTATTTTTCTATCATGATTGTATTTACAGTAAATTTAAGTAAAAGTAGAAGAGGAAAATAAGTATTAAGGAAAAATCTACATAAAGAGAATCATGGACAATAACTCAAAACCGTTGTGCTAAAATCAATGTTTACATCGAATATCGAGGAATGAAAATAAACAAAGGAAATGTTGTTTTCGGAACACTTGTTTTCAGTGAGGGGGCAGAAAAAACATCTCCTGGAAGCTGATGGTGCGGACCATCCTTTTTCTAATGTATGTGATAGTTATTTAGAAAGAAGAAATCAAGAATCACCAGTCATCCAAGAAGATTAGATAATTGAAGACAGAAAGACACTCTTTGTTTGGATCAACAGTGGATTGGATGTGTCCTGGAAACTAGGAAGAGGAGCAATCATTTGTTTACTGTCAGAGGTAGAAGACATCTTGAGAAATAAGACATCAAGAACCATCAGTCATCAAAGAAGATTATATAATTGGTTCGTTTGCTCTAGTTAGGATTTAATTATATTTGTTAAAGTACCTATTAATTTAGTTAAGTGTCATTGTGTTCTGACTGTCTGGAAAACCCACCCTGAGATAAGATTCAATAATATTCTATATAATTTAAAATAAAATTCTTGTATCTATTTAATATTTAATCTTTTCGTTTAAATTTGTCATCTTCAAAGCTATATTTTAGATCTGAGAATAATAAAAACTATTAAATTTCCTTTTATTTATTTTAATTAATCAGGAAAATTATATATATATAATATACTTATTTATAAGAATATATATGTATCAGTATAAAACATGCATGTCTATTTTTAATTCCAGGAAACATTAACAGGGTTCAAATGGATGGGTAATAGATCTTATGATTTAATCAATAAAGAAAAGAAAGAAGTCTTATTCGCTTTTGAAGAAGCTATTGGGTTCATGTGTGGTACAGCAGTACTTGACAAGGATGGAGTTTCGGCTGCTGTTACTATATCTGAATTAGCTGCATACCTTTACAAGAATTCGGAAACGCTGACTGATAAACTGGCGTGGATATATAAAAAGTAATAAACAATATAAATTATTATAAAAGGAAGATGGTCCGAGTGCGGTCAAATAAGAACTCAAATTAACTTTTAATGTGAGCCACACGTTGCAGGGTCTCAGGGCTAAAGAAGATACAAACAATTAAAATAGATTTACAGTGAAAAGTATAAATAAAAAACACTTATATTAAGGTATTAGACAGTTAATGAAAAACGAAATAATAACAAATAAAAAAATAATAATAATAATAATACAGTAAACACTAAAAGAGAAATAAGAATAAAAGGCAAGAAAACAGGAAGAGAATTAACAGAATAGGGCACTCATTATACTGAATGGAAGTAAACTCAAAAATGAGCAAGGTTAGAAGACCAACAGGATAAAGGGGTGGAAGAAAAATTGGTAGTTAATCGAAAAGTTACCTTTGAAGGCAAAAAGATATAAAATAATGTTAAAGTAAAGATAATATTAGGAAATTATTTTACTCTTTCCCCTTATTTTCTCCACTTTTATTCATTTTCCTTACCCGCGTTACAAGTTTTGTACACTATACTTATAATTTGCCTCTTTATCATCTATTATTGTTACATATATTTTCATCCTCTCAATTTTCATTTTCTTTTCATATTTTAATTTTAAATTAATAATAACTAATGTGTTCATACTTCTTTGCATTGTATAACTTTATTTTTTTTATTTCATTTCCTTAATTATGTTATTTTGCCCACTTTTTCAATTACCTATGTATACATTTTATTTCATTTATATTACATTTTATTTTATTTCCCGCTTCTCTCATCACTTCATTTTATTAATTCTATTTTGTAAAATTATTCTGTTTATACTTCCTTTTTATTTTTTTTTAAATTTTTCTATACTTACTGTGGTTGTTATCTTGTTCTGTTTTTAGCCCTGAAGAAGGCTAGAAACTCTAGCCGAAACGTTGGCACATTAAAATAAGGTAATCGTACTTATTTGTGTTTTTCATTGACCGCACCCCCAACCATCTTCTCCTCAATATTAGGAAATATTGAATATAGGCAGACATCAAGTGATAATATTCATAATAAGTGGGAAAAATATATGGATAAAATACAAAATTGAAATAAAATAAACAGAATTGGTAGGATAAGTATAATATAGTGAAAACAGAAGTATATACAGAATTGAATTAGAGGTACAAAGGTGTGTAAATTTATATAATAAGAACATAATTATAAAGTAATAAATTTTATTCAACCACGCACAGACCATCTTCCTTTTATATATCACACACAGTCAAACAACAAATTTCCAATTCAAATTATTTTTTGTAATTATTATATTTAATAATTAAATGCAATCTGAACATATACCTTTTTTAGATATGGCTACCATTTATCTGACAATTCATATTTCATATGTCGGGAACCATTAGTTATAAAAGGTATGTTCGAAAACCTTCGGAATTTCAGCAATTCCAATACTGTAAGTAAATTACCTTTTATTTACAATTCTAGTTAGTTTTTTTTTTATCATAATTGTACTTTTGTTCTTTTTAATTATAGTACCCATTATCTCTTCTTGGAGGAAAATATAAGATTATTGATGTTCGTGATTTAACTACTGGTTATGACTCTAAACAAGAGGACAAGAAAGCTAGGCTTCCATGCTCGAAATCCAGCCAAATGATAACATTTTCTTTTGATAATGGTTTTGTGGTGACCCTAAGGACAAGTGGAACCGAACCTAAGATAAAATATTATACTGAATTATGTGCTTCACCAAGTATACAGTGGGTATCTTGAGCAGATAACATTATCTAAATTATATTAATATATTTATATATATTCAGTTGCCTCGGAACACTCTGAATTTATGATAGCAGTAAATTGCTGATAAAATATGCCAAAACAACTAATCTAATTCAGGAATACTAATTAATGTTCTTTTGCATAAGTTGGCAAATATAAAAATATTTGATAGTAGTCCATTTATGAGCTCTTCTTTAACAGAATTATTTTATTTTTCATGTTTTTTATAAATTTATAAACAAGGAAGTTTAATTAATTTAGTAATAATTACAAAATCTTTTTTTTTAACTTGATTTCAAATATTTTATTTGTTACCGTAATAGTGTGTGATAAATCACTTATTATGTTACAGGGATATTGATCAATTGAAGAATACATTGCACGAAATGGTAGATGGCTTAATTAATGAATTCATTCAACCTACTAAGTATGGATTTGAATTTAGGACCCTTTAATAAAGCTCTGATTGCATTCCTCATAAGATTATTGCTGCTTCCTGTCAAATTTTTTTATGTTGTAACTTTTAAATATTTATGTTTTATAGTTTAAAACATTAAATACATGATATGTTTATCATGTTATATGCTATTAATGTTGGAATAACATTATTACATCAATTACAAATACAATAACAATTAATTTCTTTGTCAAAACCTACATATTTCATTCTGTCATTGAATGGATCTTAATCCTCTAGAGTAACTTAAAATACAAACTGTAGAAAAGTATGGTCTACATCTCCCCATATCAGATATAGAAGGAAGAATAGGACCTGGTTGAGAATTGGCCACTCTCATTTTATTAGATAGGAAAATGCCACCTTCATGCCAATATTTTCTATCCATATTTTTAAGGAATGCACTCACTATATCTTAAAAATACATAGTATAGGACTGACCTCAAATGTATCTTAGGTTTTTAATCATAACGTAATTTGAGTCACATCAGAACTCCCTCTGTCTAATTTATAGCACTTTCTCCAATTTCATAATTTTTATTTTTAGTTTCTCCTTTTTCATATTATTTATTTTTTAGTCAAAATTTTAATTTTTTTTTTTTACATTTATAATGTAAACTTAATCTTTCCAAAATATTTATAATTCAAACGAACCACACACATGTTAATCTCCTAATAGATTTATGCCTTTAAACAAAAATAAATTTTAAAAATATTGCTATAAATTAAGCAATTATTAGACTTAATTATTCTATTTTTAGAGTAATGATCACAATAAGTTATGAAACAGAGATGACTATACAAAAAAAAAGAAAAAAAACAAGAAAGGAGTTCGTAACTATAGTACTTAAATGATGAAGATATAAATAAGTATAGGAGCTTTCCCTTGAATTCAGTGTGATTACTACTGTTGACTTGATTTAAAATTGAATTACTTGATTGTAATATCCAATTGCTCTTGTTTCCTTTTATCCAGCATTTTCTCTCTTGTTTAAGATTCTTACTTTTCTCCTATACAAGACTAAGGTGAGGTCTTTGTCAAAATGACAGTGACCAACAAATTTATTTTTATGTTACAACAGTAAAATTGAATCACATATTTTCAAACTGATTAAAGAGGTAGTTCTTTTATGAAGATAAATATTAAAACCCATTGGAACACAAAAGAATAAAATTGGTGCCAATACTCGTGACGGGGAATATGCAAAGAACAGCTGCTCAGCAACTGATATGTTTAACTGGCTACTGTAGGTTTATTGATCAGTGAAATTTGCGAACAAAGGTCAGATATACTGGTTTATTTTAATTTTAATAGAAAAAAAAAAAAACCATTATGATTCTAGACCAAATTGATTTTTAAATAAATGGTGGACTTGAGTTGAATACATTAAAATATTTCATAATAGCAGCCTCAAGTATAAATTAATTATTTAGGAAGTGGAGGATAGGAGTTGGCATTCTAGAGAATGATCAAGTTTTTTCTGAAATAAAAACTAATAATTAAAAACACTCACTGAACTTCTATATTTCTTTGGTTTAACATAGTAACAGTTAAATAGGCACTTTTGATGCAAATATTTTTAAAAAAAATTAAAGCAGATCATATTCATTCTAAGAATTTAAGTATATACAAAAATAATTATTTTAGGTGATATGATTTAACCTCAGAAGAAAAAAAACAACTACATTGTTAAAATAAAATACAATGTTATATATATAAAATCTCACAGAAATTTAACGATAGTCTAAAAAATAAATAAGAAACCACAAGACATATATATATAAATATACATATAATAACAAAAAGAAGAAAGAAAAAAACAACAACATTTACAACTGATACATGCATTAAAAACTATCAGTGCTAATATGATCTAGAATAACAACCTCTTTGGTTTACTAAATTATAAATACTCAACCATTAAAATATAACATTATTAATAAATTCATAATATATAAATAATTAATAAAAAATATCACTCTTATTAATGGCATCATTTCGTTTTGAGCATTCTATGGTTTTATTAAGATTATAACCACAAAAGACACTAGTTTATGGACTTTTGTAATTTATTTGAATTAAGGCCTCTTTTTTTTTTTTTTTTTTTTATTTCATTTATAACCAGCTTAACTAAGAATGTCGAATACCATTCAACAAAAAAGCAAGTTGTGAACTTGGAAAAAAAAAAAAATTTATCTAAATTTATAGCCATTTGAAGCTAATCAATGAAGTCCGAATCATACTAACAGAGAAAAATCCTTTACAAAAGGTTTCAATGATTGAATTAATAAGATTTACAAGGGCACTTAAAATTAAAGAATGCAGTACCAACCAATATTACAATATTGTGAATAGTGGCATCCCCAATATCATTTTTATTATTTACATGAAACATATGTACATATTGATATTAGTATACTTCATGAAAAATAAATAAATAAAAGAATTAGTCAAAAGTACAACATATTGATCCCATAATAATCACTTTAAGAAATTCTATCTACTTAAATATACAACATTATCAACATATAAATATCAGAAATTACTGAATATTTTCATTCAATCATAAATTTTTATCATCTATAATATACTACATCCACTGAAAAATCATATGATATGAAGAAAAAGTAATAAAAACAAGTGGGGAAATTAGTGTCAATAGTTTGTTTGCATTTGATAAATGAAAATTTCTTTTTTTTTTTTTATCATTTTCAGTACATAAAAGTAATCCTCGATCATGTTTTTCTTAATACGTGCATGTTTTTCAAACAAAATTTGCACAAGCGCTGTAGCATGGTCTTTTACTTCCTATGTTTCGGTAACCTAACCAATAATATTTCAAAAGAAATATCTCAACGACTTTGATATAATTTTCTAAATACCTATTTCAGGTCTATATTATTTTATATGAGGAACATAGTACATTTACTTGTGGGGTTTGATTTTTTTTTTTTTTAACCCTATTTTAATAGCATTCTCACATTTACAGTGTACTTAAAATGATAAACTAAAGTATTAGGTCTATTTTAATCGTAGTCAAAATGAGTTATGCAATGCAGATTCTGAAAGAGAATGGAATTTGTGTTCTAGTGACACTACAGTAGCCACTAAATGTGCATTTTCAGCGTACAAATCCTTAACAAGCGTATCTGCCATAGCAAGGCGGTCCAGCTAAAATAAATAAAACAAAATTTAAATGAAACAATTTTCATAGAATTAAAATAGAAAATGATACAGAGCTAAAAATAATTTAATTTTAAAAAAGTAATACACAGGCTCCTGATAGTTTTTTTTTATTTATTTGTTTATGGGGCAACCCCCGTACAAACAGATTTAGCCCATACAATACATAATTACATATATCACTGTTGTTATTTTACAAGAATAGCAAATTAAAAATCATTTATATAAACTAATAACAAACAATATACCCAAGCCGGGCTATCTATATTGCTCACAATAACAAAAGTCATTACATATTTAACAATATAAAAGAAACACAAAAACTGTACATCCTATTAAGCAGATAAGTATTCAGCTCTAAGTATAAGATTTTAGGTTACGTAAATGGCTTCAGATAGTATGATACAATGCGAGAAACAAATGTTTCCCATCATCACTGGCAATAAAACTGTGTTGTTTCCAGAGTTTCCTCAGCAAGTTTGCTTGGTTTACAATCACAGTTATAACCTACATCCATTTTTCAATAAGAAAATAGTCCGCGTGATCATTAAAAACAATATCAAAACCAAAACCACCAGGCGGTTTCATCCTTATAATACGTTTATAAGTCTTTAAACTCCACTAATGCAAATGACAGGAAGACTTTTCAATCCATACAAGTATGGGTGTCAAAGGTACCTACCTATAAAGTACTACAATTTAAGCACTATCGCTAGTAACTAGACAGGGAACTTGCAATAAAAGTATAATAGGAGCAGCAGAATGTAAAATTTTCCAACTACCAGTTTTCCTTGAACATAGCACTTTCCCACAAAATGTTGGGGAAAAAAAATCTAATCATAATTTTCTATATTAGAAAATTCATGAATTTTGAACTTGTTCTGTGATCATGAAATATCAATTAGTCATACAAACAGGAATAATTCATTGTTCAAACATAACATCTTTTAACACATAACTCCATATTCCTTTGAGTATTTGGAATGAAATTGGTTTATGTTTAGTTTTCACATGTTTACAATACTTTAAAAAAATAAAGATACTAGGAATTTTTTATATATTTTAAAAAATGCTGCAAGATAGTAAATTTATTGCAATATCTGAACTGTTCCTCTATGGGGGTCATAATAAGACCATATGTAATTTATATCACAGTAATCATACAGTTAATACATTCAATAATGATGTATTTGTTAAGCTTTGTGAAACCAATTTAGTTTCTCAGAATTGGTGAACTAATTATGGATTAACACTCATTCAACTTTGCAGGTTTGTACTTTTATTACTAATTTCCACAATGTTTACCTGCTGTTTAGTGTTCTTCTTTTGTAGTTGCAGCTTCTCTTGAGTCACCCTCAAAGAGTTCTGAATCGTTGTGAGATCTATCTTATGCCTTTCCCAAGCTTCTGAAATTACAATTCACAAATTATTATTAATAATTATTGATACAATAACCAATTTGGAACATGCAATAAATTAGTAGATAATATCTGACTTTGTAAAATTGTTTCCGTTTCCTTTTGTTGACTCCTCAGCGCCGATTGAAGCTCACGGCACCGCAGCTCCTGCTGCCTCAATCTGTTTGATAGCGATTGAAAAACGCCGAGATTTCCACCGACTCCACCCAAACGAGCTCCCAACTGTAAAATAAAATGTTCATAAAGATTTATTTGAAATTAAAATACTAATGAAGAAACAAGAAAAAATTGGGAGCGTTCTCTACCCAGCATTCTTCTTAAATATCCCTACTTTGATTGACCGTGTGTAATATATAAAAGGAAGAAGGTCTGGGTACAATAAAAAAAAAATATATAAAAAAATCAAAAAGTAATAAAACTATTTCTTTTTGCTTTGAAATGTAACACATTTATTACAGACTCCCCTACCACGTTTTGTACCTTGCATTTGCTTTTAGTTAATTCTTCATCCAGAAAGATAGTTTCCTTTTTCCTTGACCTTTATTTTATTCTTATTTCTCTTATTTTCTGTCTTTTAGTGTTTATTATACTTTTATATTTCTTTTTTCTCCACTTTTATTTGTTATTATTTCCATTTCCATTTTCATTAATTACCCAATACTTTTTTGTAATTCTTGTTTATTTATACTTTTCACAGTACATTTTATTTTTATTTTCATTAATTTACTTTGGACATTTTTATATAAATTTTCTCCTATTTTAAATCATTTTTAGTCATACTTCAGTTTACTTTTACTTCATGTTATCTATTCTCTGACTTTTTTACATTATTTTAGTTGTTTGTTTCTTTTGAGTTTAAACTTGAACACTTGGCAGCCCAGGCTGCAAGAAACATTACCAGGGTGTTTAGAGAAGGGTTCTGTAACCAATTGGCATTAAAAAAATTAGTTTCTGTGTGGTGGGTGAATGGCAGAAATAATTCATTTCTACCCAGAGGTGAAACCATCACATCCACATTGTATTGCAGTGATACTGATTATGATATGATATGATGCATCAAAAACCTGTCAAAAAGCAACCTGCATTGGTTAATTGGAAGGGACATATACTCTTACACAACACAAGACGTCATGTATCATGACAAAGAGTGAAGGAACTTATCGAGGTGTTACAAAGTTCTTCCACACCACTTTATTCGTCAGACTTATCTTCAACAGAACTTCCTTATAAGTAAAATTTTTGAAAATGATTCTCAAATCAAAAATGCATTTTCTGACTTTATTTCTTCACAAAACCCTGAATTATTCACTTTTGGGATTAAAAAGTTAACAACACGATGGGGAACATGTATAGAAAATGAGGACAAATATTTTGAATAAAAATGTTTTGATTTCATAAAGTTGTTTTACTAAACCAACCTATCCTGTGAACATGGACATTTCATAAGAAACAACCCAATAGATACAACAACACTTTCCAAGTGAGTACAATTATTTAAGTTTTATCATTCGAATGCCCAAGCCATCAAATCCAACAAATGATTTACTTAAGGTCTTGATAATTCTTTTGTTGTTTAGTGTAAAAATAAATTATTTACTAGGAAAGAAACTATATAGGTTTGAAATATATAAAATATAAAACCTGGTGAGGCTGTGCTTGGAGAGAGGAGATCTGCGCCATCAGGAGTTGCTTCCTATGAGTAAGAGCATCAACTTCGGCTTTTAATTTATCTCTTATTTTTGATTTTGCTCCACAAGAACAACTCTCCGGCTTTTTATGGAAATCCTAGATTATTAAATATAATTTATATTTTGTTGAATAAATTAAACAAATTAATTATATTTACTAATTTGGGATATCGATAATTATTTGGTTAGTTTATAAAATCATGCAAGAAATCCTTTTATATAGTCTTCCCAGATCCTTGAATAGATTTGGGTAGCAGTGGTGAGGTCAAGTAGACAAGGCACTGGATTCCTAAATTCTGGGCCCAAATTCTATACTGACTAACCGCTATTATTATAACTGTCACATCATCATTATGGTGATCTGAATAATGATTAGCAAAAAAATTTAGCAGAATGGTGTGTTGCTATTCACATAACCTCCTCATAATTCATGCCTAAGGAATTGTTATAATACGCTGACTATTTGAAAAGTGAATTAACTGTTTATTCCATGAATAATAATGGTCAGGATACATAATATAAAATTGTGTTTAATTATGTCTAACCTATTGAACATCCACAATATTACAACATCATTACTACAGTCAACTATTGTGCAAGCATCATACATACACATTATAAATTATAACTTGAAAAAAGTAGATAACCATTTAAGAGTAAACTCAAAATATACTCACTGATGTTTTGTAAGAAGTAGATGGCACCCTGGGTTTTACAGCACATTTTGGAACTTCAGTTTGACATTGTTCATCTTTTTTCTCTGGAATACAAACAATAATATAACAAATTAAAAAAATATGGTTAAAATAAAAATTTAAATGAAGCAATTCGATTAGAAAGAAAAAGGTTATGATTTATAATTGTAAATTATTCTTATTGGAGAAGATGGTCGGGGGGTGCGGTCAGCAAAGGAACAATATAAATAAACAAACAAATATTTATTTATGCCATTGGTA
>NW_027115140.1:167475-200107 GCF_000696795.3 Halyomorpha halys
GAGGAAAGAATAACTTCATTCTATCCAGCATACATCAATCTTACATTTCAGGTGGGCATAGTAAATGAAAGCAGAACATATAAACAAAATACGCTATAAGTTTGCTAATAATTGCCCAATTTTCGATTTTTTTTTAAAGGAAATTTAACTACATTTCAAATGACTACAGAAGTTACCAAAAATGTATACTTTTGAGTTATGCACAAAATAATTGTTGATTTCTTCATAAATTTTTTCCTGCTCTTTCTTGGCAATTTTATACACAAAATGTCTGATTGGCACACATAGGGATCAGGGGCCAAAACCCTCCAAACCAGAAGGTTTAAGAATAAAATTTACAGTTTTTATTTGTTTATCATTTGATAATAGAAACTATGTGAGGCGTCATAAATGAATGCCAAGAAATATATTGTAACCAAGTGAACAAAATCACTGTTTTATTTATTTTGCAAATTAGGTTATTGGTAACTGCATAGTACTGAAGGAAGATGGTCCAAATGATGGACAATGAAAGGCATTCAAATAGCAAGAAAAACTGTTTATCTTTATCAGGGCTTAAAAAAATATAGGTATCGCTTGACTATACGACGACATAAAAATATATTTAAACTGTCGTAGGGCAATAAAAATAACATTAAAAAATGATATAACAATGAACACTGATAATTAAAAAAACATATATAGAAAATGTATAACATGTACATAAAATATAATATTAAAAACAAAGTTATTTTAAATAATTTGTTTTTGTCACTGTCAATTTTCTTTAAATTTATGGTGTTAATTTTTATACAATTTATAATTTTTTATATTTTTATGCCATCATATAGTCCTGCGATAGTTTACACTATTTTTGATCTTTTTTTTTAGTCCTGATGAAGACCTACACTATGAATCAAAGCATATGTTTCAAATAGATTGTTTTTATTGTTAGAATACCTTTTTTACACCACCATCTGAGAACCATATTCCTTAAATACTGCAAATGTTTATAACAGCAATAACAATTTTAAGTTTAAATAAACTTGAGGCTAACAATGTTTTGCCTACCTTGAATTTAAATCAAGGTTTGAATTATCAACAATATAATTTTTTTTAAATTTTGTCTTTTATCGACACCTTGATTGGTCAAATATTATTTCCACATTAAAATTAAAATGTTCATACCTATACTACGTTCTGACTCAAAAAGTTTCAATTTTTCTTTGAGTTCAGTTATTTCATTTTCTTTAATAGCTAATTCTTCTTCTGTCGCTAGCCTGTAAGCATCATACTCTTCTTCTAAATCTGTGAACTAATAATTAAAGAGAAACAGTTTAAAAATAAATATTAAGAAAAAATAAAAATTTATATTTATATATATATTTCTATACACATACTTGTTTTTCTAAGAAATCCTTTTCTTCAATAGGCGGGAGAACTAGTTTCTTGGTTTGATCGCCAGCTATCAGCTCGTCGTATTCCAAAATCTTTGCCTCCAATTCAGCAAATTTTTCATCACTTTGCTCTTTGTCCTAAAAAAAAATGTACGGAATGTAATGGAAGTGCAAACATAATAAAACAATCAACTACCCCATGAATCAAGAGGTTCATGGATTTAATCCATTTTCCTCTTGGGTAATACAATTTTTATAAGCAGCCATGAAAATAAAACTGGTTCACTTCGTGTCTCTGAGATGGAGAATCTAATGTCCAGTAACTTTAGTGCAACATTTTATCTCAATTCATTACAACTGTAGTAAGCCTGTCTGATGAATAATGTATCTCCATTCAGATGATAGTTTACCCAGGAGAGAAAACTTTTTAAGTTGTGGGTATGATTGAAACAAATCATTTTCGAATGATATAATTTTTACCTAAAAATTATATTGGCACCATTATGAAGTCAGAAGTGCACAATCATTCAGCAGTGCACTTTTTGAGGATGGATTGTTTTAAGCACCAATGAAACTTTGGTTGATAAAGTTTTTGGCATCTGTGTGTATAGTTTCATATGTTCTTGAAGAAAATAATCTTCAAAAAGAGGCCTATTGTCCAGAAAAAAAAAAGACAAGGTAGATTTTAAATTTGTCAGGTGTGATATCCCCTTCTTAGTTTTGGCGCACAAAACATTTTGGCATAAGGGAGAGAGCAGGAAGGAGAGGGAGTTCTTAGTTTTATATGTGCTTGTAACAAAGCATTTCTGAAAATTTCACTGTTTGGACGAAGAAAAAATATGTATATTTTGAATTTTTTCTGTTGGAGCAATAGTCGCTTGTAATTTCAGTTAACTAAATTTTTTAGGATATAGTGTGTGTGCAGTTTAAGATGTTCCTTAAACAAACCATTTTCAAATGATATAAATTTTACCTAATTGTTACCCTCTTTTGATGGGTACTATTTTTAAATGGCCCAGACAAGTGAATGCTGAAGGAGGATATTTTATGGATGCAAAACTGAAAGTTGTTTTTAAGTAAGAAGAAATTTTGGCTGGACTCTTGAACTAAGAATATTAATTAATAAATTATTTTGACAACCTAAGAAAAATATCATCACAAAAGACAACTTACCATTTCAAACAGCTTTCTTTCTTCATCAAGCTTATTTTCCCAATAATCTTCAGTTTTCTCGTATTCTATTCTAAGCAGTTCGAGGCTATTCTCAAGCTCGGAGCAGCGGTTGAGGATAGCAATATTTTCTTCTTTTAAAGCGTCTATTTCTGCCCGACTAGACAATGAAGAAGCCTTGCACCTCAAACAATCCATATTCGGACGTGTTATTCCATTCATTAACGATTCAAGGCGGAGCTTTAATGCACAAACCTCTTCCGAACATGCTTTCTTCTCGGATAAGATTTCGACGATCTTAGACCTTACTAATTCTAATTCTCCTTCATTTTGATGGCAATGAACACCTGATGTTTGAACGCCTACTTCTAAATAACTGCTACTCTCCGACTTGACAGTAAATTGTCCAGAAATGGTTTGTATAGAGCTACTAGAAGTATTGCTTGCATCAACGGTTGTCTAGAACAAAAAAAATAATGTGTATTCAATTTAATTATACATACAAATCAATCTTTTAAAAAACAAAACCATTATTTCATATATTATTACATTTGTACATAAAATATTAATGTACAGCAAAATATTCATACAAGAGATAAATTGATAACTAGCAATCCGTAATTTTTAATTGTTACTTAGGCAAAAAAATGCTATGTTCCTTTCTATTGTTTCCTTAAACTGCTAACCTATAACTGAGTAACCTGACTTTAATCAAAGGTACTAACTTTAATCTGATAAGACATAACAAAAACCAAATATGCATAGTTAATGAGATATTCTAAGCTTACTCATTTAAATTTTGGAATATATTTTTGAAATAGTTAAAGTTGAGAGTGGTGTCAGTGCCTGTTAGATATAAGTATCAAAATAGCAGAATGGCTGTGATTTTAACAATTATTTCGTATGTTGAGGAGCAAACATAGCAGCCAGAGAAATAATCTGTTATTTTCATTTTATAAATAAACTTACTTCAACAATCCCGTTTTTTTTTTTAACTTTATATTGAGTAAGCATATAATGTTATTTTAAAAATAACTTATCATTATTAGGGAGAAATATAATTATAAAACTAAAACTAGTAATCAAATAATACTAAAGTAATAAACTTAAAGGTAAAATATAATCATAAGGCACCACTTTGATTACTCAACTATGACAAAGCCAAAAGGAGTGTTTAGGAGTGTCAATTAGCCTGCTCATTAGTAGGTTTATAACAATTTTTTATAGTTATCAATTATTAACTAAGATTGATTATTAATGAGGTATGATCAAATGAATAAAATATATGTACACTGATATTTGGAGTATACATCGTAACTGATAAGAAAAATGAAAAAGAAAGATATGATCAAATGAGAGGCATGCATTGATTATAATTATAAATAATTACAATTTTTGTTTTATAAATTAACCATTTTGGCCAAATAGGTGTTTAAATATAATATATATCTATCATTATTATTTTTATTTCAATTAATCATTTGATATATATACATATATTGTAGCTTTTATAATGTTCTTGCTATATAGAATATTATTAAAAAATGCACAAGGAATTTCTATAAGCTGTTCTTTTATATATAAAAGAATAATTGGAGAGAATAGGATGGAAAAAGGTGAATATAAAAATTACAAAAATTGGGAAAAATAAAACAAAGAATAAATGACAAGAAAGCTTCATTTAACTACTTTTGTCCATCTCTAATTAAAAACAAAAATCTGTATCTTTTAAATTTAAAATTATTTAATTCAGATTAAATGGATGATTTAAGTTCAAAAGAGAGTCAATTATATTTCCTTTATTTATTACTACTTTAAAAAAAAAGAAAGAAAAAGAAAGTTTAGAATCCACTACAACTTTTGAAGATCTACAAATGAATTCCATATTAAAGTGGATGAAATTATTTTCCTTGAGTATCCTAAAAAAGTACAGAGTAAAAAAAAGGAACAAGTTACAAGATAGATATCATGTGATTGAATGGCAAACAAACTTAATAGGTATCCTTTACTATTTCTCTTCATGGAAGAGATCTCTTGACTATCAATCTGGCCAGTCTGAATCTTAGAAATTAACAAAGTAAAATCAAAATTATTCAAATAACTATAAATAGTCAATTTCCTTTAAAATATCGATACATAAGATGGGCTTATTTAAAGAAAGATGATGAACTACTAGATCAAGGGTAAATCCTTAGAGTTGAGCTGAGTCAGCTGAGCCTCAGCAGTTATTATGATGTAATTGTTATTGAGTTTGCATTGACTTCATCAGTTAGTATGCCATTCACTAAATATCTATTATTATCAATTACTATTCACTTTTTACCAGAATTATAATTTTAATAGTTATATAACCTCATTAAAAAATAACATAATTAAAACATTTTTCATTAAAAATAGCAACTTACCAATGAAGACTCAGTTAAATCTGTCTCGTTAATCTTTTCTTCCGCCTTGTAGTTAGGCATCAATAGCCAGTCCTGTCAAAATACAAAATTTATTATAATCATCTTTATAATGGGGATTATTTAGTATGATTTAAAATAAATCAAAACTCATTAACAAACCTTCACATTACATCCTTTATTCTACTATTTTTATTTATTTATTTTTTATTTTATTTAATTTTTTTATTTGAAGAGACAATGGTTTGAACAAACATAACCTCAACATACAATAATTCATTGGGTCTGGGCAGCAATCCAGAAAGGACTAAATTTAGAATTATCTGTTCAATATAGCTTAAATCTGACTAGATTCAAATATATATGTACATAAAACATAAAGGGGAAATTGAAAAACAACAATAAGAAAAATAATACAATTTATTATAAATAAAATACAAAAAGAAAAAACTTCCAATCGAGGCGTGCAAATACAAACAAAAGAGAAAAAAAACAAACAATAAATCATTACCCTTTAAAAAAGAAAACATGCATACCAAACACATTTTGACAGAAACAAGATGCATGCAAATTTTAAATAATATACTACAAATAATCTGAACAAGAAACATAAAAGAAAAAAGTAAAAGCATAACAAAACAAAAATCACACAAAAATAATACAAAAAATAGGCTAAGTAATTTAAGACAAATTATTCACAAGAAGTAATCAATATTATATACAATTTGAATCATTAAAGCTTATGAAAATAAAATAAAATAAGAATAGTTAAAAAAGAAACGACAAAACTAGCAAAGCTACATAAATGCAATATATATATAATATAGATGACATTTAAGCATTTTTTTTTTTTTTTAATGGTATTTAATTATTAGTTCTAAAAACAACGTTAATAAAAACATATACAGTAGAACCTCTAAATATCAAACATCAAAGTTCCTCAAATATGAGTAGATGAAATTTGCAACTCTGCATCATGAAAAAAATTATAGATACAGTTCAATAATAAAGAAATATTCTATAATAAAGAAATATTATGTATGCAATGTAAAAATTATAAGGATTTTTTAAATATTTATGTTGGACGACTTTTAATGGTTAAAAAATATATAATTTTTAATTTAAAAATTGTATGAATTACCTATAGCTTGAAAAGTTAAGAAAGACCCATTTAATGTGTGTGGTGCATATGCTTGTTGCGGTTAATTTGAAGGGATATATAACATAACTTATAGCTCGTCACATGTCAAGCCCGCTGAGGAGAAAGTTATTTTTATCAATAATGATCAATGTTAAATTCATTAAAATGTATTCATACCATCCAAAATACCTCTGAAAATCACAATCTGTGTCCCAAATTTAAACTTATTTGTTATATCAAAATGTTAATTAATCCTTACTTTATAAATATTTTTATTTTTCACCCACATTTTTTCTTTATACTAAAAAATCAGACTCCCTAGGAAAAAAATTGGCTAAATATTTTTAACAAATGGAAGTTTGATAAATAGAGGTTCAACTGTAGTCCTCATTACAAACAGATTCAGTAGAGTAAAGAAATAAAAGAAATTCTAAAATTAGACTGAATCTAGTTTTTCACACTGAATTCTCGACGTCTTATGCAGTTTTCCTTTTCTGTAGTCATCCAACTGAAATAATTAATACTTAATAATCATTAAAATTGAATATCAGTAATCCATAAGCAATAACACCTACCTCTAATTGGTAATGTTCAAGCTTTCCTTCCAGTTCTGCGATATAAGATTTCATCCCTTCAATTCGTTCATAACTGCTTGAAGATAACTCCCAGCCAGTGTCCTAAATATAACAGAAAATAAATTTAAATATAAAATTTATTAAGAAAAACAGTCGTTTACAATTCCTAAACGATCCTTAAATAATAACATAGCTCACCTAAATGTGTGAAATCAATCAAAAGCATGGATCTCAACTCTAATTCACTTGAAAAATTAAAAAAAAAAAACTTGAACAATTTATTTTCTTTACCAAAAGAAAAGAAAGGTACCTAGACAAACAATAATTAATTTTTTTTTATATTCTAATAGGAAAAGTTTACAGAACCTCACTCAATCAGACCGATACTGTCAAGATTGTTGAGGTACTGTAATCTCCTACTCTCCTATTACAATATAAAATTTTGCAAGCAGCAATTGACCAAAATTGCCTCTTCCACCACTTTCATTTCTTCTTGCATTACAAAATAAATTTATTTTTTTCTGGAGTTGCAGAAAGTTGGTAAAGAGGTTTCACTTCAAAAAAATAAGATCATATTAAATAAAAAACTTTAGATATTACAAAACATGGCTATACATGTGTAAATACATTTTTGTCAAGCAGGACTCAATCACTTTCACAACGAACGGAAACTGATATAAGTGAGGACCACTTTTGTATACTCTTTAAGCCTTAACAACACTTAATGCTATAATTATGTTAACCTAACACTCTACTTATACTTTCATGGTAAAGACTTATGGGTGGTTAGAGTTCCAGTTTAGATTAAATGAGTATGTACTATTGATGACAAAAAAGCATGAACTTATTTCTAATAAATGCTTGGAGAAAAATGAACATTTAGAACAATCACTAAATAATTTATATTACATGACTATAATATAACTTACATGGTCTAATGAAGTAGCTGGTATAGTAGATAGATCATCTTCTAAACCGTTTTCACTTGGTTCTGTCTTTTGTGAACTAAGATCTAGAAAAATATTAGCAATGTAAATTATTTCAAGACATATATGTCATGATAATATATTTTGAATCAGAAAATATTCTTCATAAATTATAAATAAAGAAAAACACATTCTTGTATCTTTTAAATGTTGAATCTTTCGTATGAAACCTAGAAGTCCAAATTATACTCTTAAATGCATCAAATTAAATATAATGACTATGCATTCGATACTTTGCTGAAAAATCAAATTGAAACCAAGACAAACCAAAGAAATAGTTAAGCATTTAAAACCAGAATAGTACTTTTGTATAAATAAACAAGAGTATCCAGAATCTCCAAAAAAATTTAATAAAACTTTTAGCAAAATGCCAATTATCAGATTTTAACAAAAATATAATGGCCCTGTTGGGGAATTAAATGAAAAAGTGACTAAAGCATACAGGATTGAACATATGTAGTGGAACAGTGTCTTAAGGTTATGTTATAACTTTATAATGTAGACAATGTTCTTTATTTCAATAATGAATAATAAAGAGGTGTAGATAGTTGACCGTAGATTAATCCTTGAAGAAGTTTGTCGGGGGGTGCAGTCAGCAAAGAACAACATATATAAACAAAACCATATTTATTTTAAATTGAAACTCAGGTCGAAACATCGGCATAAAATAAATAAATATGGTTTTGTTTATTTATGTTGTTCTTTGCTGACCGCACCCCCCAACAAACTTCTTCAAGAATGAATAATAAAGTTTATTACTAAACATTACAGTATATTTCTAAATTTTTAATACTAATTTAGTTCTAATACAACAAAAGAAACAAAATTAAATAAACTTTTTTTTTTAATGCATATGTAATTCCATATATGGTAAACATTTAATTTGACTCACTTCCAGGAGAATGTAATGTTAAGTCGGTTTCTGTACAACATCTTCGCACCTTTCCAAGCCTGTTTTCGGAAAACCTCACAGGTGATTTACCACGCCTTTTTGTACCTCCTCCATACTCAAAAGAACTCCAACTCCCTTCTCTAAAAAGGAAAAACAATTGTACAATTCATTGAATACAGCTGAGTAATAGATATGATAATAAAATAATATAATAGTAAAAGATTATTGGTTGACCATTTAGAATTAATGGAAGATGGTCTTAGGGTGGCAATTAAAAATGTGTAATCAAATAGCAAAGAAACTATTTATTAGAAACCTATGTTTCAACCCAAGTAAGATAAAAAAAAATTATTAACTATAGGACTACAAAATGGTCTAGGCTTAGAGGACCTGAAGGTTTGATACCAATACCAGCAGTTGCTTATTACATACATCAGCTCAGTGATGCCCACCCAAATTCAAATATACCAGATCAGTTTTGATGCAATGCTCCCACCTTACCTTCGGTAAACCGCTCACACGTTTACCGGTGATTTATTAACATTTTAGAGTTCCGATTGTTACTAATCTTTACAACCGCTGTTAACATAAAATTTCATTTCTTCCATAATCAAAATTTTAATTTATCTAACATTATATTCATTTTTGACCTACCCCCTTAATCACAGTTATTATTTCTATATTTTCAATACATTAATTTCAAATCATATAAAATAAAATTTCTTCTGAAATGGAAAATCTAAAATTGGTCTGATTTTCCCCATACATAGTGTTTCGGGTAAACCCAAATAGTCTGGAATGGGGGGGGGCTCCAATAATGTAAGCACTGCTAGCGCTCCATGTGGCCAACAGTAAAAACTTACTGCTATCCCTCCTAACCACTAGCACCCTCTGTGGGGAAATTATACTAGAAGCATGAGTGAACCATTTTTTTTCTCTGGGCCAGCAGTAAATTTTTTCTTCCTTCTTATTCAGAGAAAAATGAATGGTTAGAGATATTTCTGAAGCCACCTCCTCCTCCTCCCCTCCCCCCCCCTGGCAATTGAGGAAATGGGAAATAAAGGATGCAGAGAAGAAAAAAGATGCATGAGTAAGTCAACTTTCTTCTATATATGATTCACACCATCACCATCCTCATCAACATGCAAAGGTAAAGCTATTTTTTGTTCCAGCAATCTCTACACCCCTATAAATTACTCAATAGATTTTTCTTTCTGTCAATTAGGGTTTATTTTTTATTTCAATTCATCCATAAATACAGTCCAATAACAATACCCAATCAGCAAGCCTAAAGTGAAGTAATGCCTGGCCTCAAGTTGAAGGCGCACTGCATGCACATAGGATCCGGTAAGGTGTGGTCAAAACAGAACTATTGCTTTAGGAGCAAAGGAAAGTTTGAAAGAGTATTTAAAAAATTAGAAATTTTGTCAAGGAAAGCTAAAATACATATGCATAATAAGGAAACCTTTAGTGTGATTTTCCTCAAGAGCATTTACAAACATGGCCCTACACATCTCATTATTTTAATTTAATTCCGGACTATCTAAGGGAAGATCCACTTTATGATTCCTGTTTTCATTTATCAAGTAAAAAAAAACTAATGAATTGGCACCAACCAGCTGATACAAACCTTGGTGATCCTTGAAAAGCAAACAAAAGTGAAGGAAATAACTATTTAAATACATATTAATTAATACAAACCTCCTTTTGGAGTTCCTAGAGATTAGAAGTTCTATTTGTGATGTTAACTCATCATTCTTGTCTCTTAGCTCTGTATTCTCTGTCTGGAGAAGGTTTAATTTATCTTGAAGTTTCTCAGCCTTTTCATTTCCACACTCCAACTCCAGTACCTGAAATAAAAAAGCAAAATATCAATAAAAATACTGATGTGTTAAGATGGAACACTTTTTCAGCTTAATATTAAGGTGTTAAAAAACAAAAAATATTAATTGAGAAAATGAAAACTTTTACAATAAAGGAATGTTTGTTAATTAAAAGGTTTTATGTTTTAAAAGGAA
This sequence comes from Halyomorpha halys, assembly GCF_000696795.3. Classification (NCBI taxonomy): domain Eukaryota; kingdom Metazoa; phylum Arthropoda; class Insecta; order Hemiptera; family Pentatomidae; genus Halyomorpha; species Halyomorpha halys. The sequence continues at coordinate 178,036 of NW_027115140.1, forward strand.
GGTTTTATGTTTTTACAGCAGTATATCATAATATCAAATTTTTATTTATAAAACAAATAAAAAATATTGATGGAAACATATAGTCTAATAAACGTATGGTTTAAGTAAACAATATTAATAAGATAAAATAGTCCTAGAGATTTAATAAAAATCTTTCTACTCTTCATTTTTAACTTATAACTTACCCTTTGATGTAAAGCTTCCATACACTCCAACTGTTCTTGATATTCCCGCCTGATTGCATCATTGGCATTCAACTTTTTAGTCAGAGCTTGATTTTCCTTTTCAAGATTCTCGTATTCCTATAATGTTCGATCAGAAAATTGCATTAGATCTTATGATATTCATAACAAAGCACACACAAAAAAAAAATTCCAAATGCTACTTTTATTTCATATTTATTAAATATTAGTAAGAGGCTTGAGATTGGTATTAGTAACCATTAAATATAACGAGTGATATTTTTATCACCATTTGCTCAAAAAGTGCAACCTTACACTCAAGTGGTAAATAAAAAAGTTGGGCTTTGATTTTGTTTTAATTCTTTATTTAAACAATAGGATAAAACTTAAATAATAAATGGAACTAAGACACCAGCTTGAGATAGTTTGACATTATGTAAAACTAAAGACCTTTCGTAGTTGTTAATCTGAAATAATGTTATTTAAGAATGATATATAAAACTTTAAAGGTTTAATTATTAATAAAACAAATAATAAATAAAGCCCTAGCGAATCCGTAGATTTCATGATAATACCAACGATCACTCCCTTCAAACCTAACTTGACCGACCTCCATTAAAACTGAAGACAGCAAGGTCTGAATCTATTATTCTATTAATATTGCTCTAACATTTACCTGATAGTTCAGAACTCATTAAAATTTTAACTATTTCAAAGCCCCAGAACTTTACATACCCACTAGAACCATTGTCATGTTATCACTCCATTGTACTTACAGAGTGCAGTACACACTCTATGGCATTGTGTAACCATTTGTGGTTAATTCACTTTTTTAAGGGTGAATTAGCCACATATTTTTTGTAAATACTCATTTTCCAAAAATTTAAGGCACATTTTCCCCTTAATGTAAGCATACATATTTAGCATCTGTAAAGAACAGCTTTGTAAATTCTAGCTTTTAAAGTTTCATTAAGACATGAACAGAGTAATTTTGTGATTGCTAAATACAAAGCATTACCTGCCTTTAATATCTTCCTGTTTGTTATTAAATTTCATTTTTCACAAACCCTAGATACTTAAATTTCTCTGCATAATCAAACATACTCCTTCCTACACCTACATCACAGAAGTAATCACCATTTCTGTTATTTGCCATGCATTTTGTTTTTATCTGTATTTGAGATTCAAAATTTTTAGAACAAAAATGATCAGCTCAAACTATACTAAATGTTTCCAATCTGCACATCCTAACTTCATTGTCTAACTGCAAAATTAAATAATAGAATTTTTAATTTACAATTAAAAGTATAAAATACTTTTATGTTCAAACCTTTTGTAAAGAAGTAAGATCCTGCCAAACTTTACTAAGCTGTTCAACATGGCTGGCAAGAGATTCTTCCAATCTCTGATTGTTCGCAATAAGCTGCTCTCTCTCATAAGCCATTTGTTTCTGCAACAATTTAATTTCCTCGGCATGCTTCTGTTCAAGAGTCCTGAAATTCAATTATTAATCTAAATTAAATAAAAACAATGGAAGAGCTAGAAAAAAACATGTCTTAAGCAAGAAGACAATAGTCATTTGTAATGAAAAAAACTCTCTGAAAATATATACAAACAAAAGAATAAACAAGATGGACATAATCAAACTATCTGTATGAAAAATAAATAAATAAAATAACATAATGATAAAATAATATATACAATATTTACACAATCGACCTGAGGATCCCTGAGCCCACTCTATCCCCCACGTGTGAGGGGTAGAGTAGAGGTCAAAAGATCCCAGCGCATTCCTCTCGCCGCATCACTGGTAATGAGCCAGTGGAGGCTGAGCAAATGTGCTAAAGCCGCAAACACTCAACTTGAGTGGAGAATCAGACCATTGCCAGAACTCCAATTGTCCATTTTTATTTTAATAAGTCTCTTGGCCACTGCCGTTTCAACCTTCTAGGTGGGCTGTTTGTTGATTTTGGATTGAAAGGATTGGATACGTTTGATGTTTAACGGTTTAGCTGTTCCCCAAAGTTCAAGTCCGTAGGTCCAGATAGGTCGGAGTATAGTCTTATAAATTAGTAGTTTGGTTTCTAGTGAAAGATGAGAGGTCCGGCTGAGCAGTCGGTATAGTTGGTTCCAGGTGAGTCTTTTGTCCAAAATGAGGTATCGCACTGTGTCGGATCTGGGTAGAGGAATATTATTAAGAGTAACAGAAGCTGCGGCGGATAGTGAAAGTCACATGGGTGCATTTCGATTCATTGACTTTTATCCGCCATATCTTGTAAAAAGACACTGGGGATATTCATGAAGTTGTGTTAGTTATAAAAAAATTTAACATGCTAAATCTAATAAGTAAAGGATTGTGAGCAGTCCAATTTAAAGTTCTTGTTAAGTTTTAAATGCAGAGGAGCTCCTCATGGATTTTTCGGGCAACTTAGTAACTTTTCCTTCTAAAACCATCCAGGATTTCATTGTTTTTATCCATTACTTAAAAACCAAACACGAACTATTAACAACTAACCTATCAAAATGACTAAAGACAAAATGATGTGGAGCTCAGCTGGTCTGCTGCGTGACGTCATTCTCCATTTAGCAGATCTATTAGAAGACTCTCAGCCATGTTAAAAGTTATATTGTCTTAACATGCTAAAAGAAGGATATGTTTCTCTATTTAATACACTTCAACATGTTAAACTAAAGATCATGAATACCTCTACTGTATAAAAATTAAAACAACCCAAACTGTTAATAAGACCCTTAAGTAAGATTGCCAGTTATCTAAATGCTTACAAACTAAAAACAAGTCAAAATTATTTTGAATTAAGAATTTTATTTTATTGATTTTATAAAAGATTTTAAAAATAAAAAGTAATTAAATATATTTTCATTTAAGTTACTAAAAAAACACAACATACTCAACAGTCAAAGCAGCAGTTTTTTCTATTCTAGCATGCCTTTCATCAATTTCTTGAGCAAGCAATGTCGACCTCCTATCGGCATCAGCTAGGTCAGATTTCAATTTGTCTCTCTCTTCTGTTACTGCTTCCAGTTCACACCTATAAAGTTATGATTTACTGTATGTAATATTAAAATGAAAATTACAAATAAAAACTGATACACTAGAGATTAAATTTTGTAATACATGGATTATTAATATAAATATTTATATTATTCGAAATGAAAAATAAAACAGAAAATATTTAATAAGGTAAGTTGGGGCAAGAGGATAACAGATTTCCTATAAATTTATATTTTAGACTAGCAGACCCGGCAATGCTTCACTACTGCTATATTTGAGGATTTAATTACATTAATTATATACTATTGAAAGAAACTTTGACATCAGTTAATATATAGATGAAGTGATAACTTCACTGTCTAATCGTTAATATTAGTCCGATTTAGTTGATGTTCTCTTATCCTTTTAGACAATTTGATTATCTACGATATAATATAATAACCCTCATTGTGCTTAAATGTTAGTATTGTATTGAAACAATTCAGAATGACAGACCTAACAGTGTGGTAAAAATTATTATAGGAATGAAACAAAAGTGATATTCCTTTTTAGCACCTAGAGAAACTCTTAAATATAAATTTTTGAAAAAATAAAATTTTTGGCTTAAAGTTTTCATCTTTGATTTTGTTTGAAAAATCAGAAAAATAGAATTAACTTCAACAAGACTCAACCAATATACACCAAATTTTTCAGTCGTTTATGACTCTACAGATTGCACCAAAGGGCAAAAACCAGATCTAATTAATCAAATTAGAACAGGAGTTAAAAAATAAAACTTTTTCATTATTTTAAACTAATATTTTGCCCTTATAAGGGCATTAAATCTAAATTTTTGTAATTAGAGGTTAAAAGAGGAGACATCCAGCTTCCCAACGGTTCTATTAATGTAGGAACTGGAAAAATGCAGGAGTTATGAACGATTATATTTTTAAATTTTTAGTTACTAAAAATCATTTAATAGAATCAGTAATAATTTTTCTTATTCTTCAAAAAGAAAAAAATCGATTGGCATATTATAACCATTAAAAAAATATATACTTTTTGAGCTACCCAACATGCTTAATTTTGTTAATAATTTTTTTTTTTCTGAAAAAAATCGGAATAGCCTATCTTCTTTCCAGGTAAATGCTGAACGTTGAGCAAAAAGACCCATCACAATGAGATGAACAGTATGGCGGTGTATGATGTACCAACAAACAAATATTCATTTTTATATATTAGATTATACGATGAACAAAGTAATTATTTTAAAAATCACTATGTAGAGAGCAACTGGATTCCATATTTAATGAAAAAGTTTCAACACACCACCTTTAAAATTAAAATTTTATGAGTCATAATTTTGAAATTTTTGTACCCTCTTTCCAATACCCTGACTGTTTACAGTTTTAAAGAGGTGAGATTAATATTCTTCCAGGTTTTCCATGGATAAAGGAGTGGCACTGCAAACTGGAGAGTATAGTATCATTGACGAGAACTAAATATTTCTTTATTTTATGGATAGCACAATAGGACATACAAGTTGTACATCCACCATCTGTAGAAACAACTGAATTAACTCCAAAAATACTTACTTTAATGTTTGTAATTCATGAAGGAGGCGCCTATTTCCAGCATGTGGAAAATCACAAAGATCCATTATATTTGGAGATTTACTGTACCTATAAATCATTAAGATTAGAATTAGAAGATACTTTATGCTAACAATACAACACAATCTTGATAATCCGACTAACTAGTGATGTTTAAAGAAAGAAAATTTTGACCTGACAGAGGAGTTGTTTCCATGTTATTATAACATGTTCATTGAATACTGCCAAACAACCAATACAATGGCCATTATGTTGTCTTAGTAAAAAGGCATTAATAAAACAAAGTTAACCTAGCATTATTCCAAGCTTAATTCCTTATCTGCAATGTTTAAATGGAGCCCTCATGAGTATGAAATATTTTATAGCCGATAACTTTTTACTGTGTTTGTCAGATTATCAAGATTAGATTGTGGAACACATATACCATTAAGATATAACAAAAAGCAGCATTAGAAGAGTTGTAAAGAATAGGAGGATATATATAAATATATCACAACTAAAATAATTTAACGAGCTTACTGAACAAAATGCGGGGTTTGTGCTGGTTCTTCAATTTTCGATTTAAAAAACTCCAAAAAATCTTCAAAACTAATACGTCCTTCTTCATCAGTTTTTAAAGAAGAGAAAACTTGGGAAACAACCTAAATTGAATAAATGATTATTAACTAAATAAGATGTATATAAAATAAAACAAATAATTTTTACCATTAATTAAATTAACATTTATTTCCTTTTTTAGTTTGTAAAATAAGAAAATATGCTTTCAAATGACCAAAAAATAACAAATACAGTTACGAATATGCATTTATAAAATGTGTAAAACACATTTATTCAAGAAAGAAATCACAGTAACTCTGGATATCTTGATGTTTAAATAAATATGAAATAAGTGATAAATATAATTTTTAAATAAATAAATAATATACAATTATTTTCCCAATAGTTCACATACAACTTTGAAAAACATTTTTCATTAATTGTGTAACCATCTTTTATTATTTATTTCTTTTAAAAAGTAAAAGAATGAGAAACCCTTTTTCTGGTAACTTTTTCAATGTTCTTAATTGCTAATTTAAACTTTAAAGTGAGTCTTATCCCAAGTTCAGTTCTTATGACTATTTTTAGCTATTTAAGATAATTAATTAAAAAAGTTATTGCAATCAGCCTTTGGGAAATAAAACTACCCACAATACAGTAGTAACCACATTGTATAAAGGTCAATAAGATATTAGTAACTTACGTTAATATCATAAAAATATAATAAATAGTGCTTTGATTAATTTATTATTTTTACTGCCACGACCTAAAAGTAATAAAACAGTAAAACAAAGAAAGGCAGTAATATGTATTTCACATCAAATTCATATTAAAATAAATACATACTAATGATGTGGTAACTTAATATTACTTAAAATAGTTAATAAAATTGCATAACCTTTATAGTGAGCAGCAACTTCTGGAAATGCTTTTGAGACAATAAAATTGTTAATGAAACACTCATACAGGAGGCAATGAGCAAAAAGTGGACTTATTAACATCAAGTCAAAACTAATGAAAATTTGGTAAAACCATTATTCCCTACTGGAATAAGTTTAGCTACAATAGGTAATGTAAAAGGGGATAATGTATGATGTCTTTTTAGAGCATCGCAGAGCCCTTCGACTAGGTTTATTTAGATCGACAAATATCTATCTAAAAAGTCTTATTGTTGCAAACAATAAAAGTCTTAGGTAATACTTAGGAAAGCAATTGAGTACTCTTGTAATACTATTTACCAACAACCTTCAAACTCATTAAGAGTATGAATGTATTGAGTACTCTTGTAATATTATTTACATACACCAATCAAACTCTTAAGTGTTCTCAACACTAATAATTGATTTTAACAATAACATAATTAAGGTACAAGTGGTCTCACTGATGAGTACAAAAAATGAGTAAAACCTGTTATCTTTTAAGGAACAGTTTCACTTAAGTGTTGTTTTATAACTTTCACATAATAAGAATTTTAAAAAAAGCCTCTAAACCAATGTTTTAATTTTCTCATTACACCAATATGAAATTATTAATTTTTATGCAGAATTCTTTATCTCTTTTTTTTTTTTTTATTCAATTTTGTCATTGAAATGAAAAAAATAAGTAAGGGTCTCCATAGCACAAAAAAACCAAAACAAACAGTTAAATGTCTAATTTCGTACAAATACAACACATATTTTATGAATTTCCTATATCAAGAGAATAAAAATGCAAAAGAGTAAGAAACAAGAAACATTGTTGATAAAAATAAATTTTTAAAATCATAAGTGATTAACTGAATGATTTACTAATAACTATGGCCAATTAGAATCACATCTTTCTCATACCTAATATTTGATAGATTGTAACATTATTCAAAGGTCACTTGTAAGTGGCTCGTAATAAAAAAAAAGGACAGGTAACCTGAACATCCAACGTATCCAAAAAAATAAACGTCTATTTTTTAGTATGTTGAGGTAAAAAAATCTTCCATTTAGAATATTATTACTATTCTATTCTTATACTACGATACAATTGACAAAATGAGGTATATTAGTACATGAATATGGGGGTAAGTCCTGATAATTATCACTCATTCTTCATAACTTATATTTTATAGATAGTAATGTGATTCGAAGGTCACTTGTAAGTGGCTTATAATAAAATTTTTTTTAATTACATGGAGAAACAATAAGATTACCTGATCAGCCAATGTATCCATTCCAACAGCTGAACAAACCATGGCTAATTCGTTCTTATGCATATATCCACCTGTGCCAACACCAAGCCTTTCCCAAGCACTACGCAGCTCAGCCTCGCAAAGTACTGTCACAATTTAATTATAACAATTATAATTTAATTGTAATAATTATTATAATTGTTCAAGATTATACTAATACAACTTACCTTCGGAATCCTTATCAATAATAATTAAACCTGATGGCTCCACTTCGATATGTTTAGATAAATCACTGCTAATTGATTCTTCCTCATTGGTTTCATCTGACTTAGTAGTTAGTAAAGAACTGGTAGAAAGCTGTAATTAAATTAAATCATTTAATCATACCTTAATGAATAAATTTTACAAGTTACTAATAATTATTAATAAAACATTGTTATCCCATCTCAGTTGACTTATAATTTGAACATACATTTAACAAAAATTGTTCCAAATATAACTTTCAATGAAAGCGATATTGTTAAAAATTAACTAATTTATAAAATAAAAACATATAATGTAAAAATGAAGACAAACTTACATCATCAGATCTTAATGCCCCATTAATCAATTATATTAATTGAATTTTTTCAATTGAATAAGTCAAGTCCGAACTATCTAATAAAATACTGGCAAAAACAGGTACTGTCTGTTTATCATGAGTAATAGCTGCCTGCTCAATGTATAAGCCCAGTAATGGATAATTATATGGGTGTGTAATTAATAACATTACCACTTTTTAGTTCATCACAACATTAATGGAGTATTTCAGGTGCCATGCTTCTAGTTAAATATATAAGCTTAACACTGGATAATCATGTGGCTATATCATAATACTACCACTCCATAGTTATCTACCAATAAACTAACAACTAAAGATGTATCACATTGATCAATATCAGTAGTAAGTATATTATTCGTCTGTTGGGGTATGATGATTTCTTTACTGAATATAGTAAGAGAAATTCAGAAGGCAGGATCAACCTAAAGCTACACTATTGTCGTCAATCAATAATAATACTAGTATAAATAAGTAAATGGTTAAGTTCGATTCAGTTTCAAGAATTCATCAGTACCTAATAACTTAATTTTCAATGAAAAACCATAACACTTCATTGAATTTAAATATAAAGAATATCAGTGGGTTTAAAAAAATCTCAAAGAAACAATTTATTGACAAGTAAAGCTGAATTTTAAAAAAGGAACATGTACGAACTGTAATCTTGTCAGGGTTGTGAGGGATATTCTAAATTATTGACCCAACAGAACATCCTTATGACCTACAAATAGTAATTTTACTTGAAGAGTAATATGTAGTAGACAAGGTTAATTAGCCAACAATTGTGATTAAATAAATATGTGGTAATAAACTGTTTCTTACCAATAAGCTGTAGTTATTTTTTCCAAAGCAATTTAACTAAATGTCATTTCTGATGATAACATCTTTTAAAAATTACAAAGGAGTTATACGGAAGAAATAATATTCACCGCTCTTCATATTTACACAACCACAATCATAAGATTTACAGTAAACATGAAAACTTTCAGTAAATGAAGAGGATATGTCACAAAAATTGCACATTAAAACACAATATAAGTATTTATCTAAAAGGGAAAAACTTAACTTAAAATAAAACTGCTCCATAACACAATCAAAATAAAAATAATTACAGTTCAAGACCTAAAAATGTTTGTCACGCCCTAAATAGATTCATATTGTACTAGAGGTCTTATGTAATTGATGTATATTTATCTTAGTAAATAGGAAAAGTAAATTTGATAAAATATAAATCATTCAAATTGAATGTGAACCCAATTTTTAAGAATGGATAAAATATTAATACTTAATTAACACTTAATAAACAAATGAACAACAATTACATGAAATATTACCATTTTATTCATTGAATTATTTTGAAGCAGGTTGATGTCTCCATTGAATAAACTTTCGGATGAACCTGTATCTTCACCAGAATTTTCTGGACGAGAACGCCTTCCATACTTCTTTTGACCGTAAACAAACTTAGGGGACACCTCTCTCACTAAAAGAAACAAATTTTTAAGTAAAAATTATATTGTTTTTAATACCATTATTGCAGCATGACATTGTCAAAACTTTCTACCTGGAGAGGGTTCTCTTTTATCTTGATCACCTCCAATACCATCTAACAACTTAAGAAGGGCATCGCGGAATTTAGCAAAAGAAACAGAAGGCACTGATGAACTGGGCCCATTGGGTAAAAGACATGCCATTAACTCATCTTTTCCATCTTCTAAATGTAATAGTTCACACAACTTGGACAAACCTTCATTGTCCAACAGTCCTTTTCCATCATAATCACAACTCTTAAAAACTTCTAATAACTGTCTCTCATAAGGATCTCTGGGCAAAGATTCCATAGCATTTCAAATATTCATAACTAGGAATGGAAACATAATTTACCCTATAAGTTTAATATCTGACTTACAGATATTTATATTAAATAATCCTAACTTAAAAATATAAAACGTAAAGAAAGTTTATTTTAGTCTAATTCTCTGAATATTAGGCAACTAAGTATTCATTCAAGGCGAAAGTTATTACTAACTGGACGGAAGACGAACACACATTTATAATTGTAAATTGATAAATGAAATGTATTGCTCAATGAATTCAATAGTTTTATATTTTATTTAAAACATTTATAAATATTTTAGAAAAAATCACTTTAAAAACGACCTCAAAACACTGAAACACCTAAATGTCAACCAATTTTTATCACCGCCATTGTTACAACTTTAATAGAAGCATATTAGGTAGACTTTGCTGTCGCAACAGTAACATTTAAACCATGTCCAACAGGTCCTGAGCTCTACCGGCCAGTACCCTAAGCTCAGAAAGATCTTGAATTTACGCGAAAGATTTTACGGTAACATTCTAAAATAGTCGTCAAAACATAAAATCATGAAGTTCTCAACACAAATTATTTATGAGAATAGTATTGAATATAATAAATCTAACCAAAAGAAGTTAAATATCACATTGCAAACCAGGGATTGAATGTCGACTGCTATCCACTCAATCACTAGTTTTTAAATTAAAACCATGACATATTAATAACCAAGTAAGAATTCCGCTTAATGAAATTCGAATGTTTAATCCGCAACATGAAACTCAAGAGCTGAAACGATATTCCATTATTTATTTGAAGTAAACAATTATTTCTTTCTAAAATGGATTTCATTCTTTCAATGGTCTTATATGTAAGATGAATAATGATGACGAACAAATTACTTTATCTATTTCCTCAAATTTGAGGAAAGGAGAGAACTTTTAATGCGGAAATTACTGGGAATTTTACTTGTAGTGAGGGTGGTTAACAGAGATCTTAAAATATCTCGATACTCCGAGTTCAATTATACATTAATAACACGCATACGTAATAATGCATAGTAGAAAACTTATTGGAAATGATAGAATAAACCTAGGTCTGGCATATTAGCATGTTCAGTCGCTGACATCAAGACCGATCGAAGAGATGTTGAGCGAGAGGGAGTCAGCCTTTCGACATTACCACAACTCCGGAGGGGCATATCTCAAGATATTTAAGGTATAGGATACAGCAATCAGAGACCACTAATCTCCAGGCCTTAGGTTATTACAAAATGGAAGGAGCTAGTCTATATACAGTGGATACTGCGTGTTCATTCATATCTTCAGTGTTGCCTACGGTGAGAAGGTATGTAAGAATGATAGAGTTGATCATCTACCCGGGTAGAAAGGGAGGGTATTAAAGTAAAACCTAAAATTGAATAAAGTTCTATTAGATCTCTGGCACTCAAAAGGGAGTCTAACGCCTTTTTTTTGACAGACGAATCTTATTGCAAAAATTGACATCAAAAGGCGTTTCAATCACCCATGCGTGTTTAGAGTGTTGAGCTGGTTTCTATGGCTGATGTAAGATCTTGCAGATGCCGCAGATATTTGAAAACCCTAGAAGTTATGAGAAAAGTTCCACGTACTCTTGAATGGCTTATGACACAATTTTTAACATAACTCTGGAACATATCCAGGGATATAAGTTTGGTGTAAAAATTGGTAATACTTTTGAGGACTTTTCAACTTGTCCATAAATTCCTTCAAGCAATGGCAAATAAACTTTGCTATTTCTAAAAATCGAATAACCAAAAGTACAATGTTTAAACACTAGGGTCTTTGTAAGTAAGCGTAGACATCATCGGATCAGAAACCTGGAATCTAATCGATCAAGTCTAGGCACAACTCCGATGAAAAAGCGGTATAATTAACGTGATATCTTGTCGAAGAGCATGCGCTTGTGATTTCTAAACTTCGACAAAAACACAATATGTATGAGGACGAGAAACGAAAATATTTTATCCGGAAATATTTAATCTGAGTATACTAAAAACTCAATAAGAAATTCGCTCCAGAATTCCAGAATAGGTAAGAAGTTTTACAGTTTTCATTACAAAATAGAAAAGTCATTAACAAGTTATGATTAGGATCAGGAGATATAGAAAAAATCAACAATTTGTTTCTTTGGAAAAAGGGAAAGTAGACAAAAAAATCTTTGTTTTGATGAAGATCGTTTAAGCACGTGGGCACAAAGAAAAGCCACTATATAGGGAGCTCTAAATAACCCTAGCCCTAACAGCATGCTTGTTCAACACAAGTTTTGACTATTACCATTGACGAATGCATGTAGGCTACGGGTTTTGAAACAAGAAAACCGTATACTGCTCATCCTACCACGATTTGATGAAAGTCATATTAGTTTTGGAAAAGCCTATTCTTACCAACTTCCGATGCTAAAAGAATAAAACATCTTATCAAAAGTAAAGAAGTGAATATCTTAAAAAGATAATAATAAACCAACAGAAACTAAAATTTAACTACGATAAAAAGCATTAGTAATGAAAACAACAATATCCAATAATAATAACGAACAATAATATTGTTGATGCGTTAGACATATTGATTTGAGTGTAATACGAGTAACAGTTTGACAGTACGTTAAATAAGAGAAATAATGCTCAATCCTCTCCTTTTAAGTACCAAATTGCAGAACCACTAAAATACCAGAACCGAGTTAGTTTTAGATATTGTTTACCAAAATGCCAGGCTTAAATTTAATGTTTTTTATTGAAGTGCAACTTCTTCTGACGGGATTGAGTAAATTGACCAGGATCAAACGAAAAGTGAAACGCTCTCTCTTCTCAAAAAATAAAACAGTATAAAATGTTTGTTTCATAAAATAAATATTTCATTTAATTAAGAGCAATTTCCTTCAATAAAATAATACTTTCTTATCATGAAATAATTAACCATAAAATGCTAATTACTAAAAATAATAAACCAAGAAATGCTAGAACCTAAGAAGTTTTACAACAGGTGAGTCTCCCACATTTTTAGTTGGTTTTCCATCGCAAGAGAAGGAAACAATCGGTAGCTTTTTTTTCGGTAGACAGAGACGTTAGGAGAAGGATTGTATTGTTAGAACTTAACAACTCGGGAGTTATCATAGGAAAGCTATTTAGAAGCGATGGTTTGTAACGGTATCTAACCGTCGCCTTTACTGAGCCTATAGTTATTTTTTATTCGTAGGAATTTTGTCTCGATAATGCTACGGGCTATTGGCACTAAGGGGGAACGAAATAAATGCTTTACACGATTAAAACTGGATTCAAGTAAGGTGCCCGGCTCTTTATAAAGATAACTTATGAGCATAAGAAATATTAGATACAATTATTATTTTGAACGGTCATCAATAAACATCTGATGTAGAAACGGCGAACTTCTTAAGGGGCCTCTACATGTTGGCCAAGCCGTGACGAACTCAAACATGTGCGAGCATTTGTAGGGTGGCTTGGCTGGTACGAGTTGGCCTAAGCTCATTGCCGATCCGTTGAGAGTCGGTTTTTTGGACGCAGATCAAAGGGAGTTCGTGAGAGCGCTCGCGTAGGATCTCCACCATTGTTCTTTGTTTAGTTGCTACTGAGAGCTGTTAGGAGATTAAAGGTTTTTGCTGTTACTTTTTATAATAAATTTTATATTTATATTTAATTTCATTTAATCTCCTTTCGTTTCTATTTTTTTGTAATAAAAATAATGTAATCTAAGTGCAATGGCTGGAACCAGTTGTACGTCCGCCATGCTTGCCTATCTGAAAAACACTGACATGTGGATGGTTCGCTCTTTGTTTAGCAAACATTTGTTCAAGCCTCCGATCCGTGGCGAGCGGCCAAAATGAGGATCCGCCTTTATTTCTCTGTTCTTTTTAGTACAAAAGTGAACCTAAAAGTTATTGTCCTCAACTGGTAGACCACACCTAAGAACCTCTTTTATTGGTCCTAGAATCAGGGCTGACCTGCTTATTGTTCAGTAACTGCTGAACTTTTTTTTTTCAAAACATAGAAAACATTTGTTGCATTCTGTTTTGTACCTACTTATATCTGTTAAACCCATAATGGAGGGACATTCCATAACTATCCACCGATGATTAATCTCAGATAAAATATTGCAACTTAGTTTGTAAGCCATATCCTGATATACCAAAGTAACATATCTGTGATATTAAAAGTTCATTTATGGGTGTTTACTGTTGTGGTTTCGTATAAAACAGAACTCACGAAAGTTCCATCAACAGCAGCAAACAAAGATGGACTAGATTTAACAATCTATAGACTGAACACATTAGGATGGTTAGGGGTGGTAAGACAACCGTTCGGATAATTTCCTTGGCATCGGAAAGATGTTTTTTAAAGTTTACAGCATTAAGTACCCAGGCCCTAGCCTAAATAGTACCTGTCATTCTCACTTCTCTTCAAGTGGTTTATGATATCAATAGGAGTTAAAATCAAAAATAAATTTTCCAACATCGTAACTAATGGATTATACTTAAAGAAAACCAACAGCAAAATAAAGAAAAAATGAAATAAGGTGTGCTTTTCTGATTAATAAAATCTCTGTAGCAAGCAACTCAAAAGAAATCTGAAATAAAAGTTACTTTAAGGAATAAGCAGTAGACGAAATTACAGCCATGGAAAGTACTAAAATAAAGTAATACATTTCTTAATAAATTTATTTAATGAAGTAACACATAATAAGGTTTCTCAAGTAAACCAGGTTCCGAGTTTTAATTTAATAAAGAAGATATTCTAAATCAGAGAGACAAAGGATAAAAATTAATTAAAATATAAGAGGATTGTAATATAAAACTCAACAGGTTATGAAAGATTCTTTATTAAATAAATGTTTATTTAATAATTAATTAAATTATTTATTTGATAATTTAAACCATATATCACATATACATATTAATTATGCACTCACTTTGTCAAAACCTTTGAAAATATCTTTCATATGCAAGTGGCACAAAGGAAACACTGGACAACAAACATAGAAAGTTAACGCGACTTTCAGTTGAATGATACCACTTGTGATTTATTGTTGACTGTTTGTCCTTGTAGAAATTAGATAGAATCTCTAAAATATATTTTTTTACACCTCTAGTAAAATAGTCTGTGGTATAATTTATTTTATATATTTTTCTAGATGTATATAAGCATAAGTTATAGAAAACTAATTGATTTAGTAATTAAAAAAAATAAATTAAAACAAATTAAATTTAAATGAATGTGATCTACGAGGAAATTTGACTGTGTTTACAATAATGTTCTTTAAAATTGAGAGACGATATACCTGTTTTCTTCTAGGCATAATTGTTGCTTCTTTCACATGGGCTGTGAGTATATATTTATATTGGAGTTTAAACAAAGAAAAAAATGTCTCTCATACATTGAATTCGTCTATTGGATACAGAAGACACATGCAGAATGATATAGTGATTCCATATGAAGATGATGAAAAGAAGCGTTGGAGAGCAAAATCCAAGTATTATGATCCCAAACAGTTGATTAAAAAAGATGATATTATTAGGCAAAAATTACATCCCGTCCCTATTAAACCTGTCAATGATAATGAAATGAGTGATATTGGTATTGTGCGAAGTTTAGAAGATTTAAAAGTTAGAAATGAAGGATATAAATTGCATGGATTTAATGCATTGATGAGCAAAAATTTAGATTATCATAGGAGTATTCCTGACACTAGAAATGAGCTGTGTAAATCATCAAAATTTTCTGAAGAGCTACCACATGCGACTGTTATCATTTGTTTTTATAACGAACAATTCGATACATTAGCGAGGACAGTTCATAGTGTACTGGATCGTACACCAGGAAACCTTTTACATGAAATTATATTGGTTAATGACTTCAGTGATATGAGTGGTTTGTATGAAACTGTAAAGTTATATATTAATGCTAATCTTAGTAGTAAAGTTAAGCTTTATTCTACTAGACAACGAGAAGGTTTGATCCGTGCAAGATTATTTGGTTCTGATAAAGCTTCAGGAGATGTATTGGTTTTCCTAGATTCACATGTAGAAGTCAATGTTCAATGGCTCGAACCATTGTTGCAGAGGATTCACGAAAACAAAACTACTGTAGTTTCACCTATTATAGATATCATAAATGCTGATACTTTTGAATATTCTCCTTCACCTATTGTGAGAGGAGGCTTTAACTGGGGCCTTCATTTCAAATGGGAAAATTTGCGAACTGGATTTCTTAATAAAGCTGAAGATTTTATTAAACCTATACCTTCACCTACAATGGCAGGTGGTTTATTTGCTATTGATCGGCAGTATTTTAACTATTTAGGGAAGTATGATAGTGGAATGAACATATGGGGAGGAGAAAATTTAGAAATATCTTTTAGAATATGGATGTGCGGTGGTAGTCTTGAAATTATTCCTTGTTCCAGAGTTGGACACGTTTTTAGGAAACGTAGACCTTATGGATCTCCTGATGGAGAGGACACTATGATAAGAAATTCATTACGTGTTGCTAATGTCTGGATGGATGAGTATAAAGAATACTATTTCAAGCAGAGACCTGAAGCTTTAAATGTTCATTTTGGTGATGTTAGTTCAAGGATTGCCCTTAGAAAGTCTCTAAACTGTCACTCATTTTCTTGGTATCTTAAAAATGTTTATCCTGAATTAACTTTACCAACTGATACTGATGAAGTCCAACAAAAGAAGTCTAAATTGCTGGTGTCAGATCTGAAGAAAAGAAATCAGGTCTATATTGGCCACTATCAACTTCGATTAAGTAATACAGGATTATGTCTTGCATCAGAAAAAGATATCAAATCCAAAGGTTCCCGACTTGTACTCAGGAATTGTTTGAGGGTAAAAAATCAGTTGTGGTCTCAAACAGACAAGGGTGAACTTCGCTTAGCTCAGTATCTATGCCTTGATGCTGAAGAGGTTCATCCTCGCCTTTCTAAATGCCACGAAATGGGAGGTACTCAAAAATGGAAACATAAATACTCAACAAATGTGCCAGTTTATAATGTTGCTGCGGGTACATGCCTTGCTGCAGAAAAATCTCAAGTAAACTCATATGTCATCATGAATATTTGTTCATCAAATGAAAAAACTCAATGGGATTTTATACCTATTAGTTTATAATAGCTTGATTTTTTAAATTTAGATATGTTAGATATTTAAATCTTATCGACTGGGAAATACTATAGTTAATAATGCCTTATATATTTGGATACAATATTTTTATTGTTAAACACAAAGGGTCAATTTAACACACTTTTCGCTTTTACTAACTTAGAATATCTCAAAATTTGGAACTGTTGTGGTATTGCTATAGACTTGAAAAAATGTGAAATTTTACTGAGATATGTCCACTCTTTACTTTATCTCAGTTTTAAAGTTCTTATAAATGGACTCAAAAACAGGATGACAAGTTTTAGAATACCTGTAGAAACTTCCTTAAATTTGCAAGAGATGTGGGATATGTGTCATTTTACAGTATATTTCTTGCCTTTCATATGATATAAAACACTGTATAGGTTGAAATGATAAGGTATTTCTTAAAAACTAGTTTAAGTTTTCTGAAAAAGTACATATTTTAAAATTCTAAAATTAATTTCTTAAATTGGTAGTAATGTTGTAAATCACAGGCAAAAATATGAATGTGAAATAGAAATGGCTTCATTGTTAATAGTAAAAAACTTAAAGCTCCACTCTCTTAAATTTATATCTTCATTAATATTAATTATTAGAGTAATGTCAATATTAAAGTTTTCATGATAATAATAGATAACCCAAATATGAATGATTCAGTTAATAAACCAGGAAATTTAAGCACTCTTTTTGATTCTATTGAAATATTCTTTACCAATATTTTTAATGTAGTTTTGGGAATAAATGCATGGTATAGGTGCATAGAGATGACAATCTAAATTTTTCTGGATAATAAAATGTAATCTTTTTGTTTCTTCTGTTGAAAGTTTGTTATTGGGAAATATTAATGATAACAATAAATAAAAAGTTCTCTAATTAAGGTAATTTAGATTTGAACTGTACTAGTTTGACGAAAAAGCTAATTATTTTTTAATGTTACCCACAACAGGTCAAAATATTTCTCTTGATGTAGATCAATAGGCGGAAAAGAAAGTTGAACATTTTAGTGAGGTCTGTAATTATTTCTTATTTTCCAAAGCATAACACAGTTGCTTGCTGTTATACATTTTAATTTATACAATTAGGTTTTGAGAAATTTTATCTTATCCTAACATTATGAAAAGGCATGAGATATACTGTATAATATCATATATCTCTTACCTCTAGCTAAATGAAGAAAGTTTCTACAGAAATTTTAAAACTTACTGGTCTCTGTTTTTGAGCCCATTTATTAGAACTTTACAGCTGATTAATTAAAAAAACGAGAGGACATATCTCAGTAACATGTGAAATTTGTCCAAGTCTATACCAATTTACCACATTTCAAGAGAATCTGAGATGGTAAGCTTCAAAAGTTTGTTTGAACAGAATGACACATTTTTTTATAGTAAAGATTGTTCATTTTTTATTGATATCAAATTGCCTGGTTTGATGATTGCTTTTGAATCTCTTATATGATCTATAAGGCTAGTGCAATAAATTTGTTTATTTTAGATTTTATATATATATATTTAATATATTGTTAAGTTATTGTTACTGTTTTGTATATTTTTAAATGTTTAAAACAATAGTTCTCAATGTGGATGCTGCAGTACGTTAGGGTGCTACTAAATGTTTTAATAGTTAAATAAATGATTAATAAAAATTAATATATATTTTTTCTTACGATTCTATGTTTTATGTTTTCTATTTTATTTACTTCTATTGTTTTTTATATTATTTATCAGAAAAGAAAATTAACAATAATAGAGGTGCTGTGAATTTTGTTGTACAATATTAATGTGCCACGAGACAGAAACTTTTGAGAACCACTGATGTATAGAAATTATATAACTTTATTACTTATATTCCTAATAAATAAAAATAAAATATTAATATTTATGCTATTTTTATTCTGTGACTTATTAATGCTACCATTATTCTGAATATTGTTATAAAAACTTATTAAATATATTACTGCTTTGCTTGGATAGTGGCACATCTGACAAAAATAAAGTTTTAATTTTATTTAGAATTGGATGTATTTTAAAGATTGAACTATTGACTGATGTTACTTTCTTTACTAAGGGTGTCTTATAGACTTTCCTGAAGCTATTAGAGTTCTTACAAATTAACTCCAGTCTACAATATAACTTTTGTAATACCTCAAACAAAATAAAAAACTTTTTTTGTCAGATGTGCCATCATTCAAGGAAAGCAGCAATATGTTTTTCAAAGGTGTGACTTATAATATCCTTGGTTTATTTCAGTAGTTCTAAAAACCACATGTTCCCCATGAGGTTGACAGATTTTTTTAAAAATAATTAAGTTAAATTTAAAAAAAATAATTTAATGAAATTCTAAAAAATTAGTTGTTTTTTTTAAATTTGTAAACTTCATTCACTAACATAGTGTATATTTCATTGGCAAAGAAAAAAATTTCAAAGGGTGTCCTGAATTTTGTTTTACCTCCTTCTTGGCTACTGGAACATTTGTGGAACCCTGTCCAAAAACAGAATCCAAATGGGAAAAGTCAGGAAATTTTTAATTCTGAAACTTTACTTCAGCTTTGGGTGTAATGTTTGGAATTGGATGAAATTTATTTTTGACTGTTGTTGACTCCAACAGTCCAGGTGCAAAAGCGAAAAACTATTCATTTTTTAAAATACATTCTAACTTTTTCTAAGTGATAATTTGGTTAAAAATAGTAAAAACCTTTTTGATTTGATCGCAAATTGAAAAGTGTTACATGGGGAAGCTGTAAGATTCAATAGGGGACCCAAAAATTAAAAACAGCCAAAAAGTTAAAGTAAATCGTTAAAAGGAGCGCTGGTTCTTACAATAGATAATACTTTCAAATTCTGGACCTCCGATTACCCGCTATTGGATATGAAGATCAAAAAAATTCAAAATTAATCTATACTGAGAAAGAGAGGAAGTGGGATTATGAAATGGATTGTATTTTCAAAACCTACACCTTCTATAACCAAATAATGGATCTAAAGATCGAATAAATCAGAAATGTAAAAATTGATACTTTAGTCCGGGATCTGATAACCCAAAAATGGATCACAAGTTCCAAGAAATCCAAAGAATTAAAAATAAATCTATAAAGTGAGTGCTCGATTTTATCATCAAATATATCTTCAAATTCTAGGCCTCCGGTAACATATGTGGCGCAAGAAATATGTTTACTTCCCAATTTTTATTTATATTTATAATATTTAGTCGGAACGGTAACTATGGATTGCAAACCTACTGTAGTTTTGTTTATGTTCGATTGGTAAAGACGATAGGATATACTTTAATCAGAAACGCTTATAAAGATTTGGGGGTGATATATTTTTGGCGTAAGCACACCTTGAGGTAAATCTATTTTCAATTATCCTGTGGTGTATTCAGAAACTTGATTTCCTTAAAAAATCCTGACCTCTTTTTTTTTTATTACCATATAGCTTGGGCAATGAGATACCATATAGCTTCTTGCTCCTTTCATTAAATTATTAGTCTTCAATAGCCAAAAGCCTCTCATTATAAGTTTATAGAGTATTAGCATGGTGTATTATGGCAATATTATGAGGCTGTATCAGTATTTTTTTTCACTCGAAGACTGTTCATCCATTGAAATTAAAATCTGGAGGAGGAATACTTCAATCTTTAAAGATAACAAATATATTATCCTCGAAACTGAGTACAAACATTCGTACCCGAGTCGTATCTTAATATAATATAATCTAAT
Source organism: Halyomorpha halys (assembly GCF_000696795.3). NCBI lineage: Eukaryota > Metazoa > Arthropoda > Insecta > Hemiptera > Pentatomidae > Halyomorpha > Halyomorpha halys. The sequence goes on from NW_027115140.1 coordinate 198,823, forward strand.
TTTAAATCGCTGATTTCCGATCCAGTGGGCCTTGAAGCCGTAATTTACTAATAACAGCAAACGATCGTTCAGGTATTTTGACGATTTTCGTGTAGATTGTATGAAAAATTAAACAAATGTAAAGACCGACATTGTTTGACTTTAATTTTCACCAAGAATCCGACATCTCAAATAAAGACATTTATGCTGTCAGACATAGATCTTGACATACTTTTCAAGGTACTGACGGCAATCGTTAATCAAATGCTGACCGGCCGAGGACACACAAATTGTGATGCTGTATTCTTACGGCTAAATGGATTCTCGAACGATTTTGATCTTTAAGTTTATTCGATTTTTAGCTCCGTTTGAATATAAACTTCATTCACGATAACTAATACATACGGCATTGCATTTCTAAATTCACAAAACTCTTGAAAAATGAGTTGTCATTCGAATCCCGAATGCTCTCTGTAGACAAGACGCTTGTTTCGTAAGTGTGCAATATTGGAGATTTGCCAGTTAATTGCATCATTTGGGCGTGTTATATTAGTGTCATTCATTCTTGTCCGTATTCACAAGACAAATCAACATTACACTACACTCTTGATAAATAAAGAAAATATTCTATAGTAGTTTCTTGTGAATAGGAACATCAAAATAGAAAGGACAGATTTAACGACGGGGCAGATTAAGAAGAGCGCTAAACATTGTCAAAGAGAGTGAAATAAAGGAAAGAAGCATAAAATAGTTATAATTGGTTTATCTGGAAAGTACAACATGGCTTATAATTTATATTACTACTACATATATATCTACATATATTTGTTTCGAATAAATAAAAAAAAACATTGTTTTAATAATTTATTTATTGTTATTTACAACTGTATACATTTATACACATCAAGTAAATTTGCTGTAAGTGATATTATGACATGATACAAATATTTGGAGAATCTACCTATTGATAGAACTCCAAAAACATTTCTAAAGGAGAAGATCTCGAAGCCATCTTCTTTTCAGATGCCTAGGAGGATTATTGAAGGATAAGGAGAAGTGATGCTTGAGTGAAGGAGAAGCCAGGTTAGAAACGATTTGGTTTGGGTGGTTGGGAAGTTTATTATGGAAGGATCGGTATCTGGTTCTGGCCAAATCGGCAACATATGGGACATTGAGGTCCTGATGGATGATTTGATTTGTGACAAAGTAAGGAGCATTAAGGATTTTGGACTGTAAGGATTGGATTCGAGAGGAATTAGAATTAGTGGAGCCCCATAGCTCAACTCCGCATGTCCAGATAGGCCTT
>NW_027115140.1:200707-211057 GCF_000696795.3 Halyomorpha halys
TTTAAACTTAAAATTTTATAAATATTGTGGTAATTATCATGTCAATAGTTAATGAAATTTCACTATATGTTGTTTTAAATAATGAAAGTTATAAATAATGGCATTGAGATTATTTTTGCCATATCAACATATATTTGTACTTTTATCTTCCTCAATCGAGAGGAAAAATATACCTCTTTGTTATTTGTGATCTATATTGCTTCCATTATTATTGTCCATTTACAGTGGTTAGTTAATTGTGTTGTTAATTTGACAAAATGGGAAAACATAAGAAAGAACACAAAAAGGAGTCCAAAAAACGTAAACATCGTAGTAAATCGCGGTCACCATCTGAAAAGGAGAAAAGAAAACACCACAAAAAACATCATAAGGAGAAGAAAAGGGAAAAATGTTTGAAAAAAGTTAAAAGTGATGTCTCGTCTATTTCTGATGGTTAGTATATAAATGTTTTTTATTTTTCTAAATTATTTGTGTATTGTATGTATGTGGGTTTTCACTGCCCAAACTTCTCTGCTGAAGTGTACTTTCTTATTTTGTCTTGTTTAGAGATGGTTCTCTTATTAAAATAAAAAACTTCTAGTTATTTTATTTTTTAATAATTAACATTTTGTTGGTTTTTATTTGTATTTTCACTGTGAAATGGTTATCCTTCATTAATCAATACAAGGTAAGGCTCTTGGAATTATGGCAATCAATACTTAAAATCCGATTATTAATACTATCTGCAGTTTTGTCCATTTTTCAGACGAAACAAGACATTGGGGATTGTGGCTAATCGATGGTGGTGCTTGAGGTAGGTTTCTCTTCTACCAAGATTTATGAAACTTGCTAAAATTGAATCTGTTAAGTTCAAGGTTTGATCTTTTAGAAATCTATTAAATGGTATCCTATATATTTTATGAAATATGACATTAATATGAACTTGTTATTAATCAGTTACCTTTTTTTTATAAATATATATTTCAATAAGATTTGTTTAATTTAAATTAGGTTCACTATTTACAGTAGCTCTTATTCATTTATTGCATTGTAAATGCTATAAAATTTCTGTTACATAAAATGTCATAATTCATGCATATTTGGTTTACACTGCTTGTTATTTTTTGATATATCAAGAACTGGAGGTTTGTGAACTGAATGAAAGGATCATTCATGTCAAGCATATTATATTTCTATAGTATAATTACAAAGTTAAATGGTCATACAATCAGTTAGAGTATTTTAAAATTCCAATCCTATTTGTATTTATATGATTAAATCTTAAATTTATTTTTGCTGAAAAGTGCTTAATTATTTAATCTTTGACAGAATTATATTGAAACGCTGTTAACAATCTTGTAAGTCGTAATAGTAACTGATATGAATCGAATAAATAATCCTCTTTGAAACCTGAAATTTATTTGTTGTAGTTGTGCAGTAATTCTCACAACATAATATTTTTTTCTATAAACCAGTCATGACAGTGCTTGTTATATTTCATAATTATTGATAGGTTAAAATAACTCGGTAATATACCAAACCTGTTTTTCTTTTTTTATTTTATTTCTTAGAAATAATATGTTTTGTGTAAGGTTCATAGTTATTAAATTGTTTAGTATAATAAAAAATCTTGACATTTAACTATATAAAGATTGTTGGCCAAGGATTAAATCTAGGATTATGGTTGGAATTGATCACAATATAAAATTTAGTAAAAATGTATCTTTTACTTTTTAATATATATTGAGATTCTGGACTATTTTATAGTCTCTCTCCTGGGCCAAAACAGTTGAGCAACATGGATGCGTAGGTTTTCTATGCCCTTCTGACTCGATCTTACTTTAATATGCTTTTATTTTTTTTACTGTAATCCCAACTGTGATCTATAAAATTGGAATAATTTACTTTGTTAAATTTTGTTGACAATTATTCTTTAATAATATTTATTTCAATTTTTTTTTTTTTTAATTTGAGATATAGTTATGTTTGCTTTTTATATTGGAAGTTCTTAAAGCCTTGATGAATTAGAAAGAGCTCTACCATCTCAGTCCTATGTAAAGGCATTAATACTTAAATAAGTTTTTATCAATGTGGACCATAACTTCTTTCTTAAGCTCTATTGTAAACTGATCTTTTAGATAGGATTGAAGATATATACACCAAAAGAAGAGATATAAATAAAAAAATATTATGTAAGGTAACTTGAAATGGTAATGTTTGTATTGATAATTTAATGGCTTTAACATTATTAATGTAAATATTAATGAATAGTTCGATACTGATAAATCTAGATTACTGGCTCTTCATTAAAGAAATAATGACAAAAACAGGTGCTTGTAGATATTCCTGAGAGCCTTGCATATTTTTATAGGGTCCAAAAACATTATCTTTATGTAATAATGCCAAGTAGAATTGTTATGCTATTGCTATAAACTCATGCAAAAAGGAGGAGTTCGTTAACCAGATGTAGGAGGAAGTCAACGATTTGGAGATATCAAAGTAGAGCAAATATAACCTAAAAATAGGAAGGTAAAAGAGAAACCTTAAAACCCATCAGTTGTATGATCTTCATGAAAACTAATAGAACCAGTATAGAGATATAATTTATGAAATTATAAGCATTTTTTGTTTATAAATTATGTTGCTTGTATCTTTTTTTATTTTTCTTCAGTTTTTTTTTGTTGTATGATGAGTTCAAAAACAAGTAGGAGAAAAGAGTTTTTTTTTTTTTAATCTAAAAAGTGTTGTTTTTTGTTTCATTAAAGTAGGTTAGTGTTATTTATATTTAATGTTACTATGTACATTATTTCACTATTTTGGTTCATTTGAGTAACTCCAGATCAAAATACATTTTGATAATTTCTGATAAACTTCATTTTAATCTAGACAAAAGTTTGAATTAAATGAACGGTGTATGAAGTGTACCATGAACTGAAGGCCAGGTGCCAGCTCACTTTAGAATGCCAGTTGGTTTATAATAAGTGGACTGTGATTTAATTGAAGGTGAATGAGAATGAATTTATTAACAGTTTATAGGAGTGTGGACTTGAACAAGAGAGAAATAATATATTAGAACCTATGGTAATTACAGGTTATGAAGGAGTAGCCAAATGAAACCTGTGAATTTATAATTTCAAAGTAGAGACAGCAAAAATGGTTTATTAATTTGTTATTATGCATGAAGATGGTCTCTGTTGGTAATGAAAATTAAAGTTAACTCACTTAGGTGAATGAAGGCGGCATCCTCTCTCTTCTTCCTGGTACTCATCCCTAGTTGGGGAGCCACTTCCTTGAGTTATTCTCACATGGTAATCTTCATTGAAGATGGGAAGAAAATACTCACATTTGCTTTAGGCCACAGCTAGCAAGCAAGAATCTTTTATTTTTTATCTTGGCCACATGAAGCACTGGTGGTACTTAAACAGATCCATATTAATTACTATTAGGCATATGTGTGAATTGTGGACCACCTTCTGTTTACATCTTCTGTTTTTATACAGAACAAATGGAATTCATTTTGCAATGAACAGCAAACTTCAAAGGTCTATGAAGCACTATGTTGACAATTTTTTCAAATTTTGACCAAACCTAATTCAATATTTCTGTTCAAAACGAATGTTTTCAGAAAATGTATTTTGATTTGCAGCTCCTCATTTATTCTATATGCATATAAAAAATAAATAGATAGAACAGAAGTTATCAAAACTATCAGTTAGTACACCACTTTCTTAGTTCTATTAAGATAGTTATGAAGTCTGTTTGGAGATGAAGCTCACGATACCATTGTTATTGTTTTTATTATTATGTATTTATATTAGATTTAATGTAATATTCACTTTTACTTAAAGATGGTGGAATTAGTATAAGTTAGGAAGAGGCCCTAATATGTTATTCTTTTACAACATTTTGAAATTTTAACTTATTTTACTTTTCCTGCCCTCTAGAATCATTATTAATTGAATCATTGTAAATATTTATTTTAAATAATTGACTTTTTTATTTTTATTATTGTTTTAAGAATATAATCTATTGTTGCAGATGATGTTATATACGTCTCACCCACACATAAGCCAAAAGAAGAAACTCCTCCGCCGCCTCCACCTCCCCCTAAAATATCAGTTTCTCCTCCTCCTCCCGAATCCACTCCTGCTACTCAGTCAAGTGGTGGAGATAATAGCTTATCGGTTGAAGAGACCAACATTTTGAGGGCAAAATTAGGTTTGAAACCTTTAGCTGTAAAGAAGGAGGTAAGCGAAAATGGCGAAGTTACCATTGGAGAGAAAAAAGAATTTGTACATAAACCAGCAGGTAACTATATTTATGTCATTTAATCTTGTTTGAATGAAGTGTTTTCCACTCCTTTATTTCTTCTAATAATCGTTTATATCTTACATAGAGGACATTACTGCTAAGAAGCTTGCTGAAAAAATTAGATCTAAAATAGTCGAAAGAAGAGAAAAAAGAGAAATTGAAAAAAAATTAAAATCAATCAAAACTATAGCCGATGAAAGTGATGAAGAAGATGTTTCAAGTTGGGTTAAAAAAAGCCGGCAAATTCAGGAAGAAAGAGTAAAGGCCGAGCAGAAGGTGATTATAATTTACAAATTCTCCTTGATCTGTTATGATTTAATTTAAGTTAATTACTGATCTCAATAATTTACTTGTGTTTCAGGCTAAAGAACTTGATGAAATGGATGAAGTTTTTGGAATTGGAGAATTAGTAAAGGAAGAAATCAAGATTGAAAAAAAAGCAGCTTATACAGCCTCCAATCTGAGAGGTCTTAAAGTTGAACATGATATAGTAAGTCTAAGTCTTTTTCTTTATCGTTTTTCAGTCTTTTAAATCTTATTATTAATTTTACTGGCTTTAATTTATGCATTTAATATTTCTAGTTCTATATTATAGAAGCTTTATTAAAGAAATACTTTTCAGGAAAATCTTGTCGAAGGAAAAGATGTAGTACTTACCCTAAAAGATAAAGGTGTATTAGATGATGAAAACACTGATGTTCTTGTCAATGTTAACTTAGTTGATGATGAAAGGTACAAAAAGGTAAGTCAAAAACAAGACTGCTCATGTATTGAGTCTATTCATATAATTAACTCTATTTTCATGTATGGCATACTAATTTTCTACTAATACTAATTTATGTCATAATAATTCGGTCCTTTTGTTTTGTTGTCAAAGACGATAGAGGGTGAGAGAGGGGGGGTACAGCACCACTCAGTAGGCTAACGATTGAAATTTACTTCTATCAAAAGAGCATGAAAGGGGTAGTGTTCTCTATTACAATAATTTTGTAATTTACAAAATGGTGTTGATATTCCTGATTTGAAGTTTTTACAATATATGCTATGGGCATTGCTTTGCCGTAATTACTGGGGAGACAGGAACCCAAAGTTCTTACTTTCACTAGATACAAACATAACATAATGTTAACTTACTTAACATTAGATACAAGATAAAAAGTATGACCAGAGGAAGGGGTTGTAAGTTTAATAATTAGTAAAAAAAAAAAAATTAGGGGATTTATTGGAATTGTGAGATGGTCCCATCACTGATGGTCATGGTGGGAAATAAAAGATATGGCAATTACTATAATCTTGGTGTGAGCAATTACTCCGTTCCTGAAACACTTCAACTTAATATGACGGCAGTCTTTTCAGTTTACACTATGACAAACTTCGTAAATTTTTTTTTTTTATAACCAACCTCTTTCTGACCATTTAGGAAATACAGAGGGGTTATCCTACAAGTTACCACTCTATTCTAACCAGAATGGTAACTTAAAGGAAATAGAAGTAAACTCACCAAGGTTGTAATTTTTAATCCTATTAAAACTAGTCGTAAATCAAACTAGTCGTAGCATCTCTTATTTATTATTGATATTTTAAAAATTGGGTAGTTTTTAAACTCAGTGTTCTCTTATTGAAATACGATAAAAGTTCTGCATTAAGGGCCAATTCTACAATTCTCGAGAGAGTAGGTTTTCTAATTTACCTCATCAGGAAAATCCTTTTTGGATAAAAAACCTATTATATGTTTATATTTTTGAGAACTTGGTGCATTCCTGATTATGTTTCTCATATTTAAAATGGAATAGTCTTTGATACTTGGATGAATATTTCACTTAAAAGCCGAAAATCCAAAAATACATAGTTTCTCCTTTTTACAGGACACTGACATTATGATGCATTATATATTATTTGATGATATTCTTTAAATATACTTCTTAAGTACCTAAGTGAGTAGTGATGAAAATTGATGTGAATATAATTACAACCTTACAAATAATATTTTTAATTATAATTTAAAATAAAGTTTTGTGCTTTGATATTTGATATTAATTTTATTTTAGAATGTAGAAAACAAGAAGCAAAAACCTTATAATTACAATGCTGTCGATTCTGGAGAAATGGATATCGATGAGGCCAAAGGAGTTTTAACTAAATATGATGAGGAAATCGATGGTGCAAAGAAATCATCATTTGTTATTGGTATGTTTAAAACAAGTTTCATTATATTTTGTTGGATTATTTATTGAGTTACCTGCAAAATTATTATGGACTTCATTTTGCCTACTTTCAAAGAGAATTTTTTTTTATCCTCATTTTCAAATTTTCAATAGATCTGCTCATTTTTAAAACATAATTGTTTATTTATAAGGAGAATATGGTTGGGAGTGTGGTCAAAGAATAACACTAATAAGTTTAAAAAAATTATTAATTAGTGTCAACGTTTTGATCAGAATTTCTAGCCTTCATCAGGGTTAAGAACAAAAAGCAAGAAAACAACCAATGAATAAAAGGATACATAGAATGATTAAAGGAAATAATTGTACTGAATGAAAATAGAAAAAAAAAGTAATGAAAGAAGTGGGAAATAAAACTAGCTCTCAAATATACGTTTTATTTCAAATATTGAAATGAGCTTTAAACAATGTTGAAATGAAAGATTTGGGAAATTATTTCATAAAATATGTGCTTGGAAAGTTCTCTTTAAACTTTTAGGAAAATATTTATAATAATTCTTGTAGTACTTAACTTGAGTTTGGCCCACAGATGGGTATAATTATCTGAATGAAGATTCATTATTGAAAACATGATTATCTAAGTTAATCTAAAAAACTAACATTATTCTTATTGTGCAGTTTTTTTTTTTATTAATTTCTGGGGCTTTTTAAATATTGCTCGATTTAACTATATCGAGTCTTCTCTTGCCGTTTTAAGCAAATGTTTCAAAAGTGGTATAGGACTGTAGCTTACTGGCGGTTTTAGTGGGGTGGGATTGCTGGGAAGGATTGCCTTCTAATATTTTTGTGTTCTGATCTCCTCTTGTGAACTATTTTAGTGTTTTATAGTTTTTCTTCTTTTTCTTTTTTTTGTTTTGTTTTGTTTGTAATAATTTATGTTTTCATGCATTACTTATTTTAAATTAACTTGTGCATTATCAATTTTTAGGGATGGATAATGCGGCTATGATAAAAGAATCAGTTAAAGCTAAATTGAGGCAAAAAGCCAAAATGACCTTAGATACGTTACAGTTGCCTGAACCGAAGATTGCTTCTGAGTATTATTCACAAGATGAAATGGTCAAGTTCAAGAAGCCCAAGAAAAAGGTAGTTTTCTTCAAGCTCAGTTTATCAATGTATTATTTAATAACTTTCATTTTGAGGATTTTTTGTTATATATTTTAAATAAATGATTGTTGGTGGAATAAGGAGTTAATAGAAGAAACTATATAATGCATCAATTGCATCTGGACATGATGTAATTGGTGAATTTTTATGAAAAGTACTTATAATTTCTTAATTACATAATATACCTTTATTGAGGTTTTAGGGTTCTTCTCCCATCTTCAGAATGAACCATCTTTCTGGTAGTTATATAGACCCTTTTTGCTTTTTTTATTTATATTAAAATACTTTGTCATCTATTAGATGTTTCATAATGTAAACTACTTGGATACTTTTTTTTCATTATCTGAGTGTGTGATAGTGAAAATGAAATATAATATATAAACCCCAAAATGTCAATAAAGTAATATTGTGTAATAACTAAATTATAAGGACTTTTCATAAAGGCTAACCTAGTTTAAAACGATAAACTTTCTTATTGAAAGAAGATAGTTGATCGTATGAAGTAGATTAGAGGAAGATAGTCCGGGTGGCGGTCGATAAAGGTATCAAAATAGTAACAAACACTATTTATTGTTAACCAACGTTTTGCCCCACTTTGCAGGGCGATAAGAATGAAGTTCTGCTGTCAACTGAGAGCAGAACTTCATTCTTATCGCCCTGCAAAGAGGGGCAAAATGTTGTTTAACAATAAATAGTTTTTTGTTACTATTTTGATACCTTTATTGACCGCCACCCGATAAACTTTCTTATTAAAAACTTTAATGTAATAAGCTATCACATCACCTTTTTTGCAAATCTGTGACCCTGTTAACCTCATCTTAAAGAGGTGCTTATTTAGCTGACGATGTCCTGAATATAGTGCTATCTCACATCATGCCCATGTGTAGAAGCATTATGGTTCTTTTTGTGCAGGGGGAATTGGTATATTCAATAGGCTCTCCCACTTCTTACCTTCTGCTTGAACTTTGTGTTTGGTGTTTATTTACATTTACTTAGAATTGTGTTAATTTACTTGATTTTGTCTGAATATTATTCTTTGAAATTGTAATACTCATTTCTTGTGTATGTATATAGCGGAAGATCAAATCCCGGACATTAAAAGCAGATGATCTTTTGTCATTGGTAAATGGAAGTTCTAATGAAAATGGTGAGAACATAAAACAAGAAGATGATGTGAAGGTGAAAGAAGAAATTAAAACAGAACAGATGGATGTTGATGAAGAAGGTATTTTCTCCTTTTTATATATATAATATATATTTTTTCATATACATTATGCACATATAGATACATGTATGCATATTACTAATGAGTCCGCTTACTTTTTATTTGTAGTTCCTATGGTTTATGAAAATGTCAGGATTGAAGATGACGATGATACTGAATTAGAATTGGCATTAAAAAAAGCAAGACGTCTAAAGCAAACACCAATTGAAAAATTAGCTGCAAGACTACCGGTGAGGCATTTTTAAATTTATGTTTAAGCTATATGTTTGTTAGTTGATGATTTGATTATAATTATAATCAATGAACTCTAACATAGATCGTTAACATTATCCAGGCTTAATTGTTTTAATATGCCTAACAAAATGTGTTACCTTTTAATTTTATAGAAAGTTGAAGAAGTATTAATGGAAATCAAGGACGAACCACAAGATGATGGACTTGGTGGTTCCATTGTGTTGAACTCGACAGCAGAATTCTGTCGTACGCTTGGTGATATACCTACTTATGGATTAGCTGGAAATAGGGAAGACGGGCCATCTGTTATATTGGTAATTTTGTTTTTATTATACAATATATTAAAATAAATTGAATTAGCTTAAACAGCCTGAAATTCCTCAAATTAAGTTGTTTTTTTTTTAGAGAGAAATTCAAATTTTGATGATATTTCGTTTATCTTTTGTTATATGTATATATTTTTTTTAGGTAAATAAATTAATAAAATATTGCTTGCAATTTTTATACGATAATAATTGTATATTTATGTGTATTTGGGATAACCTCAATACAAATAGAGTTAGCCAGTACAATAAAGGCTTACATATACAAATATAAATACTCACATACATCTAATGTATTTAATTTATTTTTTTCTCACATATTGTTTTGTTGTATAGGATTTTGAAAAAGATGGTATTGAGAAAAAGAAAAAGGAAGAAACTGATGGGCGCAGTGGAGGCTGGAATGATGCTGAAATGGGTAAATTTATAAAACAAATTTTAATTTTAATTAGGTTTTCTATTACTCATTATAATTTGATTAATGGTTTTTATATCTTCATTTTTTAAATTGTTTGAATAGTATTATGACAAACCATTTTAATTTTTTATATGGGATTGTTGGAGGTAAGGCCATGGGTACAAACACTTCTCTACGATATATTTTTCACTGTAGTTGGGAGATTTTGGAATTTATGTATATATATGTTTGTCATAATTACGTTGGTAAGTTAAGTTATCTGAAACACTGAATTGATTTGATTAATCTGCTAATCGATGGAAAAGCAAGAAATTTCTTCAAAGCAAAGAAAACAAAGAATTGACAATACATAGATAAACCACAGTTAGAAGGTACATTCAACTTTAAAGAGAAGAATAGGTCTTGAATTTTGAGTATAATACAATCTCCAGATGCAATTAAAATAGAGATAAGTGGATAATTGCAATAGAATATAAAGTCTGTACAGAGTATAAAGTTAGTACTTAAAGCTCCGAAATATTAGTTAATATT